>NC_026154.1:1205250-1208724 GCF_000512975.1 Sesamum indicum
ACAAATGAATTGTACAGAATTCCAACTACTAATTAGTCATCTGCACTACTCATTCCATCTTCTTTCTTCATGATGGATCGATTTCTAATTTTGGAAACTACTTAGGCTTATGCAGCCGGAAAATATCATTAGCATTCCCTTCTAGCATGCTCAACTAGAATCTTGTTAGTTTCTGAACCAGCTAAACAAAAACAAATCTCTTAAACCTCCAGTTAAGGCAGAATTGGCCAAGAAAATAAGTGAACAAATAAAAATTAGAAAAACCGAGACAGCCGTTGCCAGATTACTAACCTACAACCGAAAAAGAACAAAAGCAATTAATAACATTTCTTCGCTGATTCAAAGCATAAATCTTAACCTAACTTCAACGAGATCACCAAGAATTGGAAAACCCAAAGATCAAGAAACAGGAAAAAGTTCCCTTTAATTTATCATCAAACATATATATCTAACAAAGCTTCAAAACTGAAATTCGCGATACTTAACACGCGTGCGATTCTTCCCGAAAGGAATTAAATTAACCAAAAAAAAAAAAAAAGGGGGGAAGGGGAATTATGTTTACCTGAATTCACTCTATTCACACGGCTGTTAGACTGAGCTGCCGCACCTTCTTTAAAAGACTCCTTCTTTGACAATTCTTTGACTCCATTGTCACTACCGTTTACTTCCTTCTTTGATGATCCAAAGCAGGGCAAGCACCCCATATCAACTCCCAGAAAAAAGTGAAATAAAAATGAACCCACCTCAAAATTCTCTCTTTAGCCTCTGTATATTCCCATGGACACAAATTTTGACCATCAAAAGCGTCTTCTCAGCTTCCCACAGCTGCCCATCTCATAAAAATCCAATCTTTGCCGTTTCTTGTGAGAGATTTTCGGCTGTAGGCAACTCATCAATCATCCCAATCAGTTCAAGATTAGAGATCAGCAAACTGCTCCTTTTTAAGACAAAAGCAGATCAACAAATCGAAGAAAATCTTGGTTGTTCAAGAAAGAGAGAAAAAGCTAAAGAAAGAAGGGGAAAAAATTTTGCAATAAATATATTATGGCCAAAAAAAAAAAAAAAGAAATGCTGCCATATGTGTATGTGTGTGTGTGTGTGTGTGGAAATAAAGAAATGTGATAGTGGTGAAAGTCAAAAAAGGAGGATTTAATCTTTCTGGGTAAGTTTTAAATTCTGTAAGAGCGAAATTAGGTGGGATTGGTCTTCTGCATAATCTTCTTCTTGGAACTGTTGTGATGTGCGTGTGAGAAAACTATTTGGGGGCGTAAATGGAGTTGACCCTTTTTGTAGGGGTGAAAGTGTAATTTAATTAAAGAATTAAATGTTTTTGGCTTTTATGACATTTTGAAATTTGAATTTCTTATGTCCCCTTTTCTTTAAATGCAATATCATAATTAAATTTCCATTTAATATTAACTTATTATTGTCTTTTGCTTTGAAGAAATTCTTTTTGGCTTTAAAAGTTTCTCATTTTATTTGAAATTTTCTTGAAACATGCACCAGAATTTTAGGATGAAAATGCCCTTAGACCTTATATTCACACCCCTAATACATATTTATTATAATAATTTTTCAAAACACACAATCTGAATTATTATAAAAATTCCGAATTACCCATGGATATTGAAATATTATCCATCTTATGTTAATAAAAAAGATCGATTACTGTCGATATTTATACCCCTTTATGATGTTACAAATGAGCAAATTATCCTTTTATGGGGAAAAAAAAAAAAGTATTTTACCCCTTATTCCTGAACTCTCTAAAGAAGTAAATTACTTCATTCTAAAAAACATATAGAGGTAAAATTGTTGTATTATAAAAAAATATAGAACGGTAAATTGTTATTTTTTTATATAAAGTAATTTGTTTATTTATAATATCACAATAAATTACTTGTATTTCTCCCAGATTTATATCATGACCAAATCAGTCTTAAAAACTCAAAAAAAAAAAAAAAAGAGATAAATGTAAGAAATTTACATTAGTTGGCATTATGTATGTAGGTAGTAAATTGAAATATTTTGTAATTTACAAATGGTAGTTTTTTTTTTTTTTTTTGGTACTCTTATGGACTTCTCTTGATTTGATATTTGATGTGAGGGATGGGGTTAATTATAAGTAAAAAACATGTGGGAGTTATAGGTAAAAAATATAAAATTGTATGTATATATATCTTTGGATTTGATTTGAACATAGAGATAGAGAGACTCCCCTTCCCAATCATTTCAACCCCACAAAAAATAAGTTGCCTAACAAACATTCCACATTTATATTCCTTTTCAAATTTTATAATACTATTAACATGCGAAATATTTAAAAAATAACAGTGTGATACATTTATCGTGTGATTGATTTGTAATTTAAAAAAAATAAATAATCACACTCATTTAAATAAATTTTTTTCTAATATTTCCCATCCGAGAGTGGGGATTAGTATTGAACCAATAAACTTATTTGTGTCATATTATCATTTCAAATAAGACTACTCTTATCTATTTATTTACTTATTGAGATAAAGAAAAAGATTACTCTTGAAAGCTTTTGAAGCAATTTTATTACAATAAATGGGCCTACAATATTTATAAACAAGCCCATAAAAACGTGGGCCCATTTGCTAAGCATTTCTTTTTCTATGTGGGCTGACTGTTATTGGACCTATTCGGATATGATGCACAAGAATTTGCAAGTTGGGATGTGGTTGTCCGTGCGGGTACTTTTAAGGTTTCTATACATTTCTTGCTTTCTATGTGAATCAAATTTCCTAGTTCCTATTTAACCAAAGAAATCCTTGTGCTGTCCCAATTCTTATTAGCTCATCCACAATTATTTTCCTGTCATTTCGAAAAATGGCCCAATAGGAGAAGCAACGCTTCACCTTAGGATGTAACTCATCGGTAAAATGACAAAAATAAATGTCAAAGTATAAAAACGGACGTAGTTCAGACGATAAAATTATAAGTAATTCCAAAAATATTACTTAACTCTAAACACTTTATCGACAAAAATTCTTATTATGGCTCTGTTTATAGTAGAAATTTGGGCATTGATGAATAACTTCTTTTTGCGGAAATTGGATTGTAATTTAATTACCCTAATTGACGATGATGAGAAACAACGACTTGACATCTTTTCAGCCGTACTTGTGATGCCTACAACCGCCTTCGCCTCCAATTTTCTACATACTAATTAAAGTTGACATTCTCATCCACAAACATTTACTTTTCTCATTTGTCCTCCACAAAAATTCTTATTCAAATAAATTTAGTTAAATCAAATCAATCATACACTAAATATAATGTACTATATTTGTCATATAATTAATTTAGGTTGGTCAAACTTAACTTTGTTAGAATTTTCCGTTGTCCACATATATATGTTTCTATTTTCTTTTCTCATGCATCGTACGTATTTATATATACTTCTGTAGCTAGTCGTAGATCTATGGGCACTGGTTCTGCTTTAATGTA
>NC_026154.1:1209051-1234070 GCF_000512975.1 Sesamum indicum
GGTGGGGGGGGAGGAACCCCAACCCCACAAACTGACCCTTTGGGACATTTTAAGGCCAGTTATGGGCACTGCTTCTGCTTTAACCTTTGACTCCAAGAATTTGATCAAAAAGTTGCACCAAAATATACAGAGTTTTACACACACATCACACACTAGATAACGAACATCTACACACTTTTTGGAGCAATGAACCAAAATGCATAACCAAATTACAAGATTCCAAACCGGTGACGAGGCGCTTGAAAAGATGAAAATGACCATTCCGAATAAAATACTGTTGAGATTTGTGCAGAAGCACCCTTTTTCTTCTTCTTTTTTTTTCAAAAATTTCCGAAATAAATATTAATTTGATGGGCAGAAGTAGGGAATCAGACAGACGTATCACGGTGCGTGGTAAACTCCATGATATATATATATATATATATATATACTCATTTATAATATTATTAATTGTTAGCAGCATAATCATGAATTAATTTAATTCCAACATATATATATAGCCAATATCATAAAATTTCCAACACAAAATTCACACTTAATTATAACTAATATGATGGGTGATGTAAGATTTGGACCTAGCTACCTCAAACAATAAGAGCTGGACACATGGCAAAGCATTGAGTTCGCTCATGTTCTCATCAAATGAACATATATATATATATATATATATATATGATGTCACACAAAAATTGAAAAGCAAACAAGATAACGTTGTGGTCGGGGACCTCATCTTACATATGCATTTTTTTCTCCTCTACGCTATTCTTATTTCTTTTCTTTTTGCTTTTTATTTTTTTAAGAAACGGACAAATACATAATATATGTGAATCTCAAAATTTTATTCTAAAAATATGTTTTTTTTTTTAAAAAAAAAGGTTTTAGGACTTATAAACTATTTAAACTTCTCGTTTGCAATTAATATAAATTACATGTATACATTTGGAATGAGTTCATGACCTCTTTCCCATTAACAGATAATTTTTGAAGTCATTCAGAATTACAATACATCGCATCGATCAAGTATCAACTAATAATCAATTAAATTAATATTTACATATATATACATAAAACATACTGAAATTGAAACTAAAATTCATATACAGATACGTATTTCTTATAATTATTTTGTTCTTAATTAATCAATTATTTCCCGAGAAAATTTGGTTATATGTGAGTGATGAGGTGGGCGATGTCATGCTATCAATTTCGTCAGAAAAATTCTATCCCCATTGCCTGTACCTTTACGGGAATCAATTCTTTTGTTTTTATGAACAAAAAGAAAAAATAAAAATAAAAATAAAAAAGGGTCCCAATTGGATAAATCCAACTTCCTTCTCCAACTCATCAGATGCCTATTGAAAGCTACACCACAAACTTAATTGGACCACTAATTAGTTCACTTAAAACCATCAAATTCTACATAATTCACTAATTAATCACCAACTATATATTAATTAATTCATACCACCCAAGAAATAAACAAGAAAAATCGAATGAAATTTAAATAAATACTTGGAGATTCTATTTAAAGAATATTGATATTTGTCTTGAAAAATAGTGACGACAATAAATAGTGGAAAAAGACATGACATATCTATCTAAGGTACATATTGTAATAAATTATGATAAAATCGTCATAGAATGGGAAGAGGCGTAGCCGTACCAAGGACACGTCTCAATTTTTTCCGTATATATGCAGAGATTCGTTATCGTGAAATGTTATGCACCTTTTTTCATTCAGTGGCAGTGCTGCTCCACATCAATCACTCTCAAACTAATCATAAAACCTCACCCCCCCCCCCCGCCCACCATTTAATCCTTAAACACACATCTAATCTGGATTAAGACGTCCTTAATCCCTCCAATCCTATGTTTAAAAGAGAACCAATTAGTGGCTTGGATCGACCCTACCCCCAAAGATTTCTATATAAATATCGCCAAACACTCCCCATTTTCCTCACAACAAACCTCAACTCCTCCTCCTCCTCCTACTACTCATCAATCCACACTTAGAGAGAAAAACGCCGCAGCCTTTTCCTGTTATTGCAATATCAAATGGATAGAGTAAGCAAAATGGTGTCTGAGAAGCCTGTGGTGATCTTTAGCAAGACACAATGCTGCATGAGCCACACCATTAGGTCCCTCTTCTGCGATTTTGGTGTCAATCCAACTGTGTACGAGCTCGATGAGATCTCAAGGGGACGGGAAATCGAGCAGGCGCTGTCGAGGCTTGGCTGCAACCCTACCGTGCCCGCCGTGTTCATCGGTGGCGAGTTTGTGGGAGGGGCTAATGAGATCATGAGCCTCCACCTCAAGAGATCCTTAAAGCCCATGCTCAAGAGGGCCGG
Organism: Sesamum indicum; assembly: GCF_000512975.1. Taxonomy (NCBI): domain Eukaryota; kingdom Viridiplantae; phylum Streptophyta; class Magnoliopsida; order Lamiales; family Pedaliaceae; genus Sesamum; species Sesamum indicum. The sequence continues at coordinate 1,211,400 of NC_026154.1, forward strand.
AGCCCTCTGGGTGTAAAGTAACAATAGAGCTGTGTGTCAAATACGTACGAGTTAATAACTGTGCAATTTTTTTTGCACGATGCGTACGTACTTGTATGTTTTACAACGAGAGAGTCGTCGGAATAGTTGGTAGAGATAGAGAGGGAGAGATAGAGAGTCTAAGGAACTTCGTGCTCTAGTTACTTTTCCTAACTACTATATATATATATATGTGTGTATCACTAATTTTCGATCTAAATAATGTGTTTAGTGAAGCTGCAGAGGACTATATATACATGTTTTTGGCTGATTAATGTATCATCAACACTTTTACTATGAATGTTACTTCCTTTTCTTTTCTTGGACCACTTAATTCAGGACTTAAATTCACTAGCTTTATAAGACTTTAATATGATAATGTTCGATTCTATGATGGCTAATAATAATTAAATATATAATTAGTTCTCGGAACACATAAAAATTTAAATTAAAAACTTGTTAAGGTAATTATAATAACTGCAAAAGAGTTCCACATACTTGATAAGTAATTACCCTAATTAAGTTTGCCTAATTTTGACCTTTATTGTTAAAATGAGTTTGTGAGAAAATCTTTTTGTCACCCTCAAAACGTCTCTGTAAAATTAATCTTGAAAGCCTGATGATTAAAAGCTGAATCCCATATAAGATATATATATATATATATATATGTGCAGACCATGTTTGGATATAATGCTTACCGCACGGGAAGTTCATTCCAAAATCAGGTTTTGTAAGACCAAATCAATCGCACAACAAGTGTAAAATTGATCATTTTTCTTGAATTTTGCATCAATCACACAATAAATATATTATATTTATCATATAATTAGTTCAAGTATGATTAAATTCGAAATGAATTAGAATTTTGTGGAAACTTCAGTTGCACGACTTATAATTTTAGGAGCGATCGATCATCTAGAAGAGAAACTGATGATGTCATATGTTTGAGTTTGATCACGTGCAGTATGCGCCGCTTCGTTCATGCAAAGCTTTAGAAAAGATTGTTCGATCAAATCCATTCTGATAATTGGTCGCTTTTGATGTATGGAATAATAATATAGTCGTTGTCGGATATTGACATTACGTAATTAGTGTTGAAAGTATCCATCTTAATTAAGAAAATAATACGTGTTGATGTGTCCTATTTTGGTTTAAAGTCTATTTTCTGAAAAAATTGCGATTTACATCCCACAACTTACTTTATTTACTACTTTAATTCCATTATTTTAGCGCTTCAAAATTTAGTGTCATAAATCACAAAAATTTATAATTTTAACCCCAACAATGAGTTTCGTAAAATATATAACAGTGCACATGCAAATTACATGCTCCCTTCGTTAAATCAATGGCCATTTATTTAATGGAGCATGTGATTTTTAACGAAATTTGCGTTTGGGACTAAAATTGCAAGTTTTTATGACTTAATGACAATGAGACCAAAATTGCAAAAAAATGGTTAAGTTATGGGACAAAAATTATATTTTTTTCTCATTTTTTTTAATTATAATATCATACTGATCCGATCGTTGAAGGACTTTTAAATCCGTGTTCAGTACAAGTTGTATTTCCCAATATATCTCACTATTGTAATGTACTCAGTATATAATTTCAACCCTTGTTCTAGCCTAGTGATCAAATTTAAACCAAGTACATAATAAATTTAATATATTTATCATGAGATATATTAATCTATAATTCATGAAAAATAAATAATTATTACACATCCACTTTATGATTTTATGATTGATCGACTGGATTCGATCAAATTTAATTTGAATAAGAATTTTGATTATTAATAATTAGATTACCGTGGAGAATGACTATCACAAAGGGAAGCATGATTAGATACCCTAAGGACAGCAAAGGCCATGCTTGGGGTACGATGCCAAGGCGGAAAGTATGATCTGAATTTGAGAATCATATAATTCAGAAAATCTTCATCAAGATTTCCGCAGAATAATCACACAAATCAAGAACAAGAACAAGATATCCATCATCAGGACATACATAAATCTGCACCCATCTATTTCAGATTTTCCAACTAGCATAAATAAAGCAGATTGTCTCATATATATATATATATATGTCCACTTGCTAATTTTGCTTTTATTATTTTTCTTCCGACATAAACCTAATCATCGCAACTCTGGTAACGAGAAACTTTTCAGATGTCCTAAAACCAATTTTACGACCATTTCATAGGACTGATCTTAAATTTCATTACATGAATAATTATGATTGTTTTAGAACTTTCAGGCGATGTTGAGAACCGTCCTCGTCCAGGTTTGTACGTTGACATTCTTTGTTCATGAATTGGCATCCGCTTCCATCCACACACCACCACGTGGTACTGTGTGTGTTTGTGCAGTGTGAAAATTCGATATAGGATCATGTTGATAAGTAGGATAACAATACTACCTTGCGACGCTGTTGTCCTTTGGGGTATTGTAGGGTCAGCAATGCATGGACTCTTGCTTCCGTCTTTCTTTCATTTATCCATTCGATCGGTTTAGAACAGAATCGAACATCTGCGTGTTGTGAGTTGTTGTGTCAAAAGTTATAACTGATGTTCGGAATATTATATCGTGCTCGTACGTACCCTGGAGAATAATTGCTCATTCATATATACGGCTTTTGAGTGGAGAGGCAATATGAATGATCAGGATTCCTGCAATAGGGTGACGAAAAGCTCGTAAAGTCGAAGCCAACTTTTCTACTGTCGAGATTTCTCCAAAGAAAAGCTCTTTACCTTTTTCCTCCACAAGAAAATTACTACAACTAATGTATGTTTGGAGTCTTAGTTAATCTCATACTTAAATTATCCATTATGACATTATGGGTTCATTCATATTGATGTCGGCATTATCTTATGAAGTTCGTCTTACAATCTTTTTGAAAAATATTTATAATGTTCAGATAATCTTTTTGTCGTGGGATCATATTTTGAATAATTGAGGCGGATCCTTCTCATTCAAAGTACGTAGCAATCACCCGAAATCACTCTAGCAAACTTTATTTCGATTTTTCAATACAACACATATGAATGTAGTACTGAAACTTTATTACATTATGGTAATATGTCATTATTCACAACCTTTGGCATAGTTAACATGAGTTTTACAATTCTGTTGGGAAACACACGTTGGTAGGGAGAGGAACTGATTAGAGTAGGAAAATGCCAAAAACCAATGAGGTCACATGCAACATAAATATGCGAAGCAAAAGGCACGCAAAAGAGGATAATGTACGTTCTGGTCCTGGACTTCTCCATCATACATATGCATGTTTTCTCCTTCTGTCTACAATGTATATTTCTTACTGTCTTCATCTCAATTTTATGACAACATTTCTTGTCCGTGTGTGCGTGTGTTACAATATTTCAAAATTATTTAAAAAAAAAAGAAAAATAAATACTCATATATATATATATATATATATACTTTTATTTTCCAACATTATACTCTTTGATTAACTACTGCTTACGCGCAATCGTTAAATCGTTATCATCAAAGGATTGCGGACATGCAATTAGATTTTATTCATAATTAGTTAATTGGATAAATTCTATCCCCATTGTCTGTTGCTGCTTTACACAAATCGAATCTTGTACGTTTTTAAGAAGGGAAGAAAAAGAAAGAGGTCCCAATTGGATAAATCCAACTTCAATTCCTTCTCCAACTCACCAGAACCCTATAAAGTTAATTTTATGGACCACTCCATCCGCCTAACATATATATCTATATATATCCCACTCTCATAATATTCATCCAAAATTAAAAAAGATTTATAATTCTTAATTAATCAAAATAATACCGACCAAAAATTATTTTTTTAAAAAATAAAATAAAAAAATACACGTCAAAAGAATCAAATTGTAACACGTGTCAAGCTTACAATATTGTTTTGTTTTTCTTTTTCAATATTATGATATCAAATCACGTTTGTATACTAGAGTTGATTGATGATTTATAGTATCGCATGAAACCGACTGATCAAAAACATTACAAAGATTCTTAAGACATGATCACATGCATGCATGCATTAAAATCTCCACTTAAATTGACTTAATTGTTTTAACGAATATTAATAAAGAGTGGTCATATATAAGACATATATTCTAATCCTTAAAACCTATCTTGATTTAATCATCATCATCATCATAGAAAGACAATGAGCCGTACAAAGGACATGTCTAGATTTCTCTGTATGCAGAGATTCGTCATTGCATGCTGCTTTTTTTCTTTTCTGGTGCTGTAGGCTACATCAATCACTCTCCAACTAATGATAAACATATATTGAAAAAAAAAATCTAAATCTCAACATGACATTCTTAACCCCTCCAATTCAATGTTGTCTATTTTCTTTTAAAGAAAAAAGAAACATACACACACCAGAAATATTCCTATAGTACCCCCCTTCCCACCCAACCCCACCCCACCCCTTTTTTTACTATATAAATGCTTCCATGCACTCCCTAATTTCCTCACATCAAATCCGAATTCCTAACAACCATCAAACAAACCTACGGCCATTCTTGAAACCCTTTTTCGAGTATCCAATTTGGTCATCAACAATGGAGAGAGTAAGCAAAATGGTGTCCGAAAAACCCCTTGTGATCTTTAGCAAGACCCAATGCTGCATGAGCCACACAATCAAGTCCCTCTTTTATGATTTTGGTGTCAACCCCACAATTTACGAGCTCGACGAGATCCCTAGAGGCCGAGAGATCGAGCAAGCCATCTCTAGACACGGATGCAACCCGCCCGTGCCAGCGGTGTTCATTGGTGGTGAGTTTGTGGGCGGAGCAGACGAGATCATGAGTCTCCACCTCAAGAGGGCCCTAAAGCCCATGCTCAAAAGGGCTGGGGCCTTATGGGTCTGATATTACAGTACGTGCGTGCGTCAAATATGAATGACAATGTGTTTTTATTATGTGTGATCGTACTAAAAGTCGGAATAGTGAGTAGAGGTATAAGGAGAGGTAAATGAGCCTATGTGCTCCAAGTTTTCCTAACAATACTAGCTACTAATAACTAAATAATATTGTGTACTGCATCCTTTTTTAGTGAAGTTGCAGCTCATGTATGTTTTGACTTTTTGAGTTTAAATAATATGGATACCACTACTCCTACATCTTTAATTCTTGTGTATACCTTCAATTAATGTATCAATATTTGACCCAATTGATATATAACTAAATACAATGAAATAAATTTATGAATTCATATAAAATGAAATAAACATTTACACGTCTAATGGGATTTGAACCCATGAGTTTGAAATAATGTGCGAAAATAATGGTTGGCTGTAAATTAAAGCATCTATTGTAGAAAGGGCATTTATCTACAAGAGAATATGATCTCATCAACATATTCTGCATGCATGAGCAAAGTTGCATGCTGAAATACCTTCATGCAAAGTGATGCAGGTCACACAATCGGGGTCGGGTGGCTGGATCTTGGTACTCTGGGATCGGGTCGGTAAACCCTTCTTTGAGCTCCGATCCTGAGAACAGAATACACATTAGACTTGTTGGGTGGCCCCCAGTTTAAGCCTTCCCGATGCTTAAGTTAGAAAAGATGGGGTCGATTGTGATCTAAGGAGAGCTGGTGAGATTAAAAACGTATTAAATGCACTTGTCATAAATGTTCATAAATGCTAGTATTTATATGATGCCACGTCCGAATGTCAGATGATCCAATGGCTGCCAAAGTAGATTGATCAGTTGACGTATCCATAAGCGGATCTTGTCCTTGCTGCAAATTCCTTAAAAAGATAGGGACAATTTGATCTTTTTGACCTTGCTGATGTAATTACCCTCGTCACAAAGGCTAATTAAAAATGCCCCATTGAGTCTCCCAATTTATACACAGTTCATTTCAATCTACCCAAGTAAAACCTATTATACTTCCATTATTTGCATTTCGGAAAGAAATAAAAAACCCTCTAGTTTGTGAGTCCACGACAAGAAGGTCCGTCCCTTAATTTAAATGAAAATTGAGCAACTCGGTTTTATTTTCTGGAGCTTCAATGAAGGAGCATGTTAATAATTACATCTTCGAAATCTTGTCCCCCTACAGGTACGTAAAATAGAGTAAGAACATGAAGTACACATATAAATAACCCTTCTAAAAGGATAAGATACCGGTCCGTGTATTTTCATTCTGGGTTGGGTCAACCCTAATTTTACCGACCTAAATACCCGCTTTGAGACTGTTGATTATCAAATGGATGGGCGGTTAAGATTTTATGAAGTTGGGCTATTGTCCATAAGGCCTAATAAAAATTACTCATTGTAGCCCAATTCAGATCACAAGTTGGGCCAGTCTCCAGTCATTATCCCGAGGGCCCAGCCCAATGTCCGATTTGGGTTTTGTCCTGTGGTTTCTGTTGACACGTGCGCAGAACCAAAATAGATTCTGAAATCAGCCCAATCACAATTTCCAAGGAGTTAATGGGCCCACATATGGGCCCACCAATTTTCCCTCGCAATAAATGCACCCTCGGGACCTCTGACTCTCTCACTTCAGACTTAGTTTATCAGACAACGGTCATCTCTCTCTCTCCTGTATCTTCCCTCCGGCTTTTTACAATTTTACTATCTTTGCTTGCGATTGTAGTAGCTGATACTGTTTGATTTGGATTACTCTATCACTGTACAGAAGGAAACCGCACGTGACCAAGTCCCAGCTCACCAGTCCCCACACCGCCCCCCCGCGCATTTTATCTTTTACCCCCTCAATCAACACTCTTACGTAAAACTCATGCGGAACACGTCACACAAACAGACAGCACCCTAACCTGCGCACTCCCGCTGTCTCTCTTTCATTCACAAGTAATTACTGCAAGTATCAGATACCATTACCGATAGTTACAGTTTCCGTATCTATACAGTCGTCATACGACGCCGTAATGCGCATGTGAACTATGATAATAGGATAGAGACCCCAAAGTTGGAGCTTTCAGGGTGGTTAAGCTTAAGCCCTAGCTCTATTCGGATTTTTTCTCGTTTGCTGAGGGGTGTGTGTGTATATAATAGATGCACATTGTTGTATTTATTTATATACTTAACTAGTTCGGGATGCCGGATGAATGTTTGTTTCAGTTATTTTACAAGTATTGAACTATTCTGGTTTTTATGAAGGTTTGATCGTTACTGTTTCGGCTGCGAAGTTTTGGCATTTCGGAAATATGTTTGGGTTTTCGAGAAGAAGGATGAAGCTTGGAAGGTAATGTGCCTGCCATTTCTTTGCGATGTAAGCTTTTGTGTGGTGTGTGTAGTTTTTCAGTTTCCGATTTAGGTGGTTGGGGGTGGCGGAATATTCTTAGTTGTTGGATGCCTTTTGATGGTATTTATTGGGTCTGATTTTTGGAATGGATATGTATATTTTGACGATTAGGTAGCTGTTGACCTTCTTTGTTGTATTAATCTTCAGTAATCAAGAGAATGGCTCATATTTTCTGGATATTTGTTGTCTTACTCTGGATCCTTTCCTTTTTGTGAATGAAAATATGCCAGGCCCTATTTTTGTGTGTTTATGTTGTTTATCAGAATATTGGAAAATGCCCAATAATATGCACAGTAAGAAGTGCATTTTGACAGGTTTGTCTTGTTATGATGCTTGATTGGTTTGCAAATTGAGAATGTGGAGTTAACTTGAAAGGTATACTTACCATATTTAAGTCCGAGTTGAAATGACAATAGTGAGGCATTGTTGTGCAATGACAGGCCTCCTCCCTTCCTAAAATGCTGCTGAATGGGAAGGAATCAGAATTACTGCTTATCTTTGCTAGAGATGCAGATGACATATATCAAAATTCATATCACCAGTGCCTCATTATAGGCAAGGCTGAGATCCCATCATCACCTAAATAATTCAGATAAGAAGAATGAATGGAATGGATAAAGAAAGAAAGTTCTTGCTTTAACTCAAAAACCACATTTAAAGTTGCTAATTAGGACTTCACTCCTGTTTAGCATATCTCCTCATAGGATTTGAAGATCTTTCTTGCTTATATTGGAACATCAGGGAATAGTTTTCCATCTAGTTGTTCTCAGTGAAGTTGTGTGAACTCAGCAAGATGGTAAGCTCATCGAGCAACCTTCTAGAATAATTGCGCATGCTTCTGATGGCAAGCCTTTTGAAATCTTTGGTTACGTTAATCAAATCTGAGTTAAAATTGTAGCATGTTACAATAATTTTTATGACTCTTTACCAAGGTTCCATAGTTGGTATAGTTATTATTTACAACGTCCTTTGGTTTCACAAGATTTATATATCAAAGAGAGATAACACATCTTTTACACCGTTTTTCATAATTTATTACCAGATTAAGAGTTCAACTCTCAGACTCTGCTCAGGGAACTAGAAGTCCGATAAGGCACCCTAAACGATTTAGCAATTCAAATGTAAGAACTCAATTTAATTCCATTAATGTCCTGTCAAAATTCCATTCTCATTAAGGTCTTCTATCTTGTCAGGGGGAAGGTGTTGCAGCAGCAAGTAGTGAAGCTGATGAACTCAATTGCCAATCTTCATCTAATGCACCAGAGCTTAACAATTGCACTTCAGGCAGCTCTGAAAATTGGATGGTGCTTTCAATCAGTGGAGAAAAACCTACTCCCCGCTTCAATGTAAGATATTTATCCTACCTTCAAATGTAAAATTGAAATTCAAAGCTGCACCATTTGGAAACTTAGAATATACCACAAATAGCATGCAGCGGCTGTTGTAGGGAACAAGATGGTCGTAGTTGGTGGTGAATCTGCAAATGGGTTGCTGGAGGATGTCCAGGTATCACAATGATCAACTCAGCCCCCCACTCCTCTGTATTTGACAAAATTTGCAATGTTATAATCATTTTTCCCCTTTCTTGCTCTTTTCATTTTTTCCCCCTTGTCATAGCATTTTACTTTAAGCACATTTGCTTGTCTTCCTCATATTAGTCATGTTAATATGTTGAGGGATCGACACTTAAATATGTTTTTCAATTGCTTCATTTTTACTGTATATTTTCGCACCATAACCTTGTAGTATGTTGAACTAGAATATTCTCTAATTTCTTGGTACTATTCCAGGTATTAAGTTTTGATAGGTTTTCCTGGACTATGGCTTCATCAAAGCTTTACCTTTCACCAACCAGTCTTCCGCTGAAAATTCCAGCATGTAAAGGTCACGTTTTGGTATAACAACATATCCTAGCAGCATTGCAATTTATATTTGCTAGATTTCTGGTTGCAGCATAAGCTGCAATTCATACAGTTATGTGATCTGTAACTTATTCTTGTTTATCTTGTGAATTTGAGTACATTTAGTTATGTATGACTTTGCTGTTTTGAGTTAAGTACGTATGACTATAGTAGATAAACTGATTACTAACTTCATAACTTGTTAAACATTTTATATTTCTTCTTGCGTTGCCTGATTATGTTTATGGGCAGAAAAACTTCAGCTCATCTTAAATCCATCAGAAGCTAAGTAACCTTGTTCATGTACTAGTTTTTGAGAAACCCCTTGGAGAAGGAATTATGATGAGCACTAAGATTGTAATTCCGCTACATCCCATGCATGAACACAAGATTTCCTGGTTGGGTGACTTAGGGTTCATTTAGTTCAAGAGAAAGGAAAGTGAAAGGGGAGGGGATAGTTTTCCATCAAATTGTTTGTTATGATTGGAAGGGAATAAATCTCAAATACATCCCTTATTTGGTACTCGAAAAATAGATTGAGAAGAAAAGATTAATTTTTGTAATTTTATTGATTAATTCTTTCCTCTTTTATTTTATATTATGAAATAAACAAATTAATATTATACTAAAATATATAAAAAGTTTAAAAATATATTCATCAAACAGGAACCAAATCTTTTTTATTAATAAAAATATTTATCAAAATGAGTATTGCGTATTCATTCTACATTATTCAGTTTAAATAAAATAAAGAATTACTACCAATGATCGGCAAGACAGCAATGTAGTAGGGTTATTTTTTCTCAAAAATTATTACTGGTATTATCAGCGGAAGGAAAAAAGAACTTGAGGAAATTATATGTATGGGTAATGGTATAAATAAAAATAAATATGTATTTTTTTTTGTCTTTTTGGCCTATACTTACCTTTTTTCGCCCAATTTTGGACCACAACGAAATTGGACTTCGGAGAGATTTCATATACATTCAGTTTTACTTCCTCTCCAACTCCCTAACCAAACACCAAACCTTTTCTTATACATCCATTTTTAGTTCCACTTTTGTTATATAACCACTTCTCACCCCAATCAAACAAACCCTTAACGATATGTCTGCTGCCTTAATCATTCTAACTCCTTTCTTGACCTATATTTGGCTGTTTTCCTGGATGTAGCCTTCTTATGTTGTGATATCCGTGGTATATGGCTGCAGCCTAATCTTTCTTGCTAGTCCCACTGATACATTTCTATGATTTTTTAGGTCCCTTGGGGGAAGAAGGTGCTTCTTATTGGAGGGAAAACTGAACCTGTGAGTGACAGGGTTTCAGGTTGTCCTTCTTGTCTGCATCTGTGATAAATGCTTCTGTGATCTCTTATTTTAACACATCTAGCACCCCTAATGCATTTCATCGTCTTTTTTCATGTAGTCTGGGCATTTGACATGGAAGCAGAATGTTGGTCTCCAATTGAAGCTAAGGGAGACATTCCGGTAAAATTCCTTCATAGTGAAGAGTTTCAACAGTTATAAGTCTGCCTCCCATTTTTGAGGCATGGGGTCATATTTTTTAACTAACCTCAATATGTAAAAGTTCTGCCTGCATTATATCCTGGTTGATGTACAAATTTCAGTTGAATGGTTCCTGCAAACCAATGAAGGGCATTGCATAATGCATAATGTTAATTTCTTTTAGAAGATAAATATGTGTATGACCTGTTTGCTATGCATCTTCTTCTCTTAAATGTTTACTATGTAATGAGTATCATTCCTCTTTCGTCTCAGCAGGAGCATTTTACCCAATGGGATTGGTTGTTTTGTTTTGGTTTTAAAAAAGGAATATGAAGGAAAATTAATATATATGTAATTATAATATTCGGATCACATGCAAAAAAAAATTTCTGTTCTCATAACATTCAGTTAATTGTTCACCAATTTGCATTTCCTGTTGAGTTCATTCAATTAAACTTTAGATATAAATTGGTTAGTTGAAGGAAATTATAGAAATACATGCTACTACTGAAGCTAATACAAATTGCAGGTCGCTCGTAGTGGTCATACAGTTGTCAGAGCGAACTCTGTTCTAATCCTTTTTGGGGGTGAAGATACAAAAAGGAGGAAACTGAATGATCTGCATATGTTTGATTTGAAATCTCTAACCTGGCTTCCTCTTCATTGCACGTAAGCTGATCTCGGAACCACTATAAATATTCTTAAGCTTTCTTCTATCAGTGGTCAGCAATTATTTCCTGAATGGACCGTGCAAAATATCTGTCTCTGCTTCATACTTTTCCTGATTCCACATATTCTTGAAAAGTTCTTCCTTTATCCACATACATCAACAAGTGTTCCCACGTGCAGGGGACCAAGACCATCTGCAAGATCAAACCACATCGCTGCTCTTTATAATGACAAAATGCTTTTCATTTTTGGTGGCTCATCGAAGTCTAGGACTCTGAATGACTTGTACTCTCTTGATTTTGAGGCGGTTTGTAAACACTCTGCTCTATGTGACTTTATTTAAGTTTGTTGGGTTCAACTATTGCAATGATCAGAGTATCAAGATAGTCGCCTATGCACTCATGCATAATGTTTCCTTCAGATGGTGTGGTCAAGAATTAAAACCCGAGGTTTTCATCCATCGCCTAGAGCTGGTTGTTGTGGAGCCCTTTGTGGAACAAAATGGTACATTACTGGTGGTGGTAGCAAGAAAAAACGTATGTTCTACCAGCTAACAACTCACTGTTTGCTATATTATTTATTGCCACCTTCTTGGTTTGTTGTTCCACTAGCAGTGCTATCTTGAAATTCTGGTAGTATTATCTATTTGCTTGTATCAAGCTAAGGACCAATTCAAGGTCTTTTTCTACCGCAATAGTTGTCCATGTCGGTTCCTCAATTTTCAGTATGAATCAAGAATTTTATAATCCAGCTAACTGTCCTCCCGGCCAAACTTCCAATTTATCCCTTTTACAGGACCTGCAGAGACCTTGATATTTGATGTACTGAAGTTTGAATGGTCTATCGCTGTTTCATCACCTCCATCTTCCATCACCACCAACAAGGTTTGACCTGATGTTTCTACTATGCTCTCATAGATGTTTCTTATTGTTAAAGTCTAAGTGTAGGTTGCACACACCTGGCATGTGATTGGAAGTCGTCAATGTTATAATGCTTTGATTATTTAGAGAAGCATAATTCTTAAGGCCACTGGTTTTTGAAATGGAACCTATCAAGCGGAGAACCATTCCAGAATGAGATTCGTTGACTCTTCTTTGCACTGCAGGGTTTTAGCCTAGTTCTAGTGCAGCATAAGGAAAGGGATTTTCTTGTTGCATTTGGTGGTACCAAGAAAGATCCATCTAACCAGGTGCTGAAGGTCAAATATATTGTTCCTTTTTTCTTGAGTTAGCTGTTTACAGGTTTTGATTCATATTGTGCTTTTTTGCAGGTCGAGGTACTCATCATGGAAAAAGTTGAATCATCGATAGTTCGAAGATCAACTCTGAGTAAAGTTGCTGGAACCTTGCTGTCCGAGAATGGCTCATCCATAGGATTGTCTGCCCAACCAGACAATGCTTCTCTGAGTGGTCATCTTGATTCTGTCTCAAGACTCAATTTAGCATCTGCAATTGAACAACATGGATCTGGTAGAAAATCATTGTCAGAGTCTTTACTTGTTGACCCACATTCTGCTCCTGGTAATGTGTCCCTCCGCAAACAATTTTATAATGAGGAGGAGAATGCTGATGCGACCACAACAAAGAGCTCCGAAGATACAAACTTATCACGGGTAAAGCAACAACTGTCTTCTTGTGATGTCTCAGTTAAATTTCTATTTACTATGATAGGGTTGGCAGCAATGACCTTATGATTTTCATTTATCCTTGTGAGGCATTTTTTTCCTATTAAGACTTGGGTTAGACCATGATCTACTTAATGTCTCAAGTAGTTGTCAGATGTGTGTCGACTCACGCTAGTCTCTTATTACTTATAGGTCTTGGTAACTGAAATCTAGTAATGAGTTGGTTGGTCTGGCTTAAATTTCATATATTTCTGCTTGCAGAATGACGTGTATCCTAGTTTTTTTTCCATAGACAATGTTTACCTTGTCATTTTATTACCGCATAGTAGTATGAATCAGTGATTTGTTCTATAGCAATTCAAAGATTTGTGTTGATTTTCTGAAACTTCAACATGGTACGACTGTCACAACATGAAATTCGTTTGCATACAATCCACCTTGGACAAGTTTAAATCAGATTCATGATATCATTTTTCAGATGATGGAGCAAAACACGAAGCCGCTTGATTCTGGCATTGGTGTGAGCTATAGTGGAGATAGAATCACAGAAGAAACATCTTTAGTCTCTGAATCTGATAACTTGAACCTTGATAAACATGGAAGTGGAAGCTTGTCATTAGAAAGTGAAGATCTTGTCTTTCAAGAAACCGATGGTAAATCAAGAATATCAGCTCCATCAGGTGTCTATCAGATATATGAAGCCAAATTAGCAAGCCTCTTAAGAAAGAATGGCATTCTGGAAGGACAATTGGCAGCTGCATTAGCTGCTCGCGAAGCAGCAGAAAAAAATCTGTCATTAGCTATCAAAAGCAGACAGGACATGGAGAGAAAATTGGGAGAAGCAATGAGGGAAATAGAATTGCTTAAAGAGAAGCTAGCCAGTGTTGAGTTGGCTCAGGAAGAGGCTAACAGCCTCTCGAATATTGTCCACTCTGACAATGTAAGACTTGAGCATGATGTCGCTTTCCTGAAGGCTGTTCTGGATGATACCCAAAAGGTATTATGCTCAACTCCTCTGTATAGCATAATTGTATACTAAGTTCTCTTTCAAGTTTATCATGAATAGTTCCCTGGCTGACTGCTATCTTTTGCAGGAACTCCATTCAACTAGAGGAGTTCTTGCTGGAGAGCGGGCAAGGGCATTCCAGCTACAGGTATATGCATCTTCCAAGGACTCAAGCAAAAGGAAAACACCGATCAACTATATCTGAAGAAGATTGGCTAATGAGTTATTAGCACAATATTTAATTGTTTGTCTATACCAATGGGCACAACAGTAGCATCATCCATGGATCTCAATTAGTTGTAATGCAAATCCCTGAAAAGGAAATTTTTGTTCTTCTCCTACACTTTTAATTTGGAATTGCATGACTTTGCAGGTTGAAGTTTTCCATCTCAAACAAAGATTGCAGACGTTGGAGACTCGTGCACCAACACCGCGGAAACCTTTCCATGTTTAGTATGTAGAAGTATCAAATTTGCCATGGCAAGCCTGTATGTATGCATGTATCTTCTGTCATTTGTGCTTGTCGTCCTGCCTATTTAGGGACATGGTAGCGGTTGCGACATGTAGGCAGTGTCTGTATTTTGGAGGTTGTATATAATCTTGGGGCAGCTCCTAATTATTACCTTTGACACAGTTTTTTACTTGGATTTGCTAATATTCCGCAACAATGTTAGCATGACTATGAGCCATCAGCAGAGGCTTCAGAGTATATTATCACTTAAATTTTCCTTTTCTTTAGTAATTTGGATTACGGGTTGCTTAAGTTGTATATTAGAGGTATAATCTTGGATCTTTTGGAAACTCATAATTATACAAACCTTAGTTTTCAATTGCTCAACTTAGAATCTTGATGGTTTAAACTAACTTTTCAGTATCATTATTCATTACCTTCACTCTGTAGTAAAGATTAAACTTTAAATTTTGATGCCAATAGGAAAGGGGGAGGTAGTAGCATGAACAATGGTATACATTTAATAATGATATTACACAATTTTCTTTGTCTGATAAGAACTAGTTAATGTGCACTCCCTGTCGAGTAATTTTGTGCACCACCACGTTCATGGTCAGGACGCAACAAATCAAACAAATTTATCAATCCATTGACCTGTTTATCATAATAGTTCAGCCTCTTCCTGATCTCCATCGCCATCATCAACCTCATTATCCTCATCTTCTTCGGGGGCATCAGGATCAACTCCCTGAAAAGCAAGATTAGGTATGGACTTGTCAAACAACTATGTATAACATGCAACTAGAGACATAATGCAGGCTTTTCCTCAACGAGCAGAAACTACAATGCTGTTTACTTGTATTTATGCAAGGACAACGTTCAGCAGACAATACGAACCTTCATTTGTTTCTCCAAGCGCTCTAGTCCTTTTTTGGCAGCTTCATTTTGGGGGTTCATCCTGAAATGCAGACATGTATAGGTCGTTAGAACAAGCTGGCAGATCTATTTTCCATCTTTTACTTTATTTTCAAGTTTCAGGTAGCAAAATATTGTGCCACATACTGTTGGTGTTGCGGTTCCCCGACCCCCAAAAAAGAAGAGAAGAACCAAGAGAAAAGGGAAAAGCTGAGGGATTACCTCAGTGCTGCCTGATAATGTGAAAGGGCATCTTGCAGCATGTTTGTAGCCGCAAACACTTGAGCAAGCTTAACATGCAAGGAGTCATCTGCCCAATCTTTCAAATATCGCTCCAGGAGGGAGACTGCATCTCCATTTCGGCCTTCCATAACATGGAGCTCAGCCAAAGCCAATGCAGCTCCTAGGAAACCAGGTTCCAGCCTGAGGGCTGATTCATAAAACTTCTTTGCCTGCAGTAAGGTATCCGTTTTATCACTAAATTCAATTAGGATACCACTTTTCAATATGCATATGTGAATAAAGAAATGCGGGCGCTCTATGATGTGTTTCTTAGACAGAAGTCCACCAAACGTTTCAAAGAAAATTCATGACTAAATTTGTTTTAAGTTACATTTCAATCCCAAAAAGAAAACAAACCAAATTACAGGTGAGTTACTTGACCTAGCAAGTTACTTACCCACAATATGAGCTTAATGGGAATGTTAAACTTTTTTATTTAGAAGCCAACAACCATATATACCTTTTCTCTGCCACTGGTGCTACTAGCATGTACATCCCCAACTAATTTTAGAGCCTTCGCAGATTGGGGCATCGCTTTCATTGCCTCTCTCGCGGCATACAAAGCTTCTTTTATCTTTGAGAGGGCCAAATAAGACCGAACTAGACCTGCAATATAGTTGAAGTTTCATTCATGCTATGACCTGTAATAGTTGCATGATAAATTCATTCAAATATAACACTTGAGATTTATTAATTAAGCCAAAAACATGTGTATGTATCATGTCTGTAAGAGTTTCTTATCATGCCTTGATATGAACGAAGATCAGGCCTCAATTCTTGAGCTCCCCTGTAGGCGATAACTGCTGCTTCTGGCCGATTCATCGACAAGAAAAGATTCCCCTAGATATCATGAGAAATGCAAGGTATAAAAATCCCAGGAACTAGAACATCGGAAATCAAACAATGTATCAGCATAAATAAATCCTTGAATTTCTAGTATGAAAAGTTGAGCAAGAAAGAAAGACAAGGCATCTCAGTTTAATCCAGAACAGATACCATACCTTCATTATGTAACCAGCTACATGCCTCTCATCAATGCGGATGCTCTGTTAATAGTTACTGAATAATGATTATGAAGCATTTGCATCAGCACTCTAGTCAACTAAAAGACAAGAATTCTAACCTTCTCAGCATAAGATAAAGCTCCTCGCTCATCTTTCTTTTCCCACAGAACAGATAAGGCCACGAAAACTTCAGGCTTTGTAGGATCAATGTTCAACAGATCATGAACTAACTTATTTAACTTGGAATGATCAGACTTGAGCTTAAGAAGCATTGCATACTCATCCATATATGTAACCACATATGGATCAACGGACCGGACCTGCAGAAATTATTTCCCATATTTACTGTTTATGTCAATGACAATTTATAACATGAATACAAATGAATGCTTACCTTTTCAAAATCTAGAATGGCTTCATCATTTTTTCCAATGATAGCTTTTACCTTCAGAAAAGCAATTAACATAGCATTAGGGATAAAAATGGCATGCTATATGACTGCCATAATTAGAAAATGGTAAAACCAGTTGAAGCTGAAACAAAAAACTGTCTGAAAAAGGATTAGTTTTTCCCCTTTTGTCCTCTCTTAGAGATTAAGAGCCATAATTCAGTATATTTCACAAGATTCTTTCAATAAATAAGATCCCACGTTAGAAAGAATTCTCCATGATTATCTAGATTGGAAAGTCTTTTCCACACAAGTTTTGTTCAATAAATATGATCCCAGCAAGAATTCTCCTTGATTATCTGGATAGAGAACTGTTTTCCTTAACTATTACTTTTGTCAATTAATAGACAGATATTACTTAGCCTTGCTTAAACTCAACAGTTATTTATTGACTACATCCGTAAATGTGTTCACCAGCATACTTTCTTTACTTTATCTTGTTAGGTGGTGAGAGAACCTTCACCGATGAACTCAGTTGTCGTACAGCATTTAATTTACAAGGTTCTGATAAATCAGTTATGTATCAGAGATTGCTAGAAAGACAATCTGCAGAATCATTCCACAAGGAACTAAATACACATCTATAAGCAGTGAACATGAGGAACTTACAAGCATGGAATCATGCACTTAAAAAATGTTAGGAATCATCCTTATGTAGTTATACAAACCTTAGCCATTTCAAGTAATATGTGGATGTTGTTAGGAAATCGTTGTAGAAGTTCGGAGAACAGTTCCAGACCACCTGCTAAAAGAAAACTCAAATAAAAAAAGGAAGAGAAAAAGTAGGAAAGGAAGTTCATGGGAAGGAAATCTGTAGCCATAGCCTGACCTTTGTAATCATTCGAAGCAATGCAACATTGAGCTTCAACATAACGCTGTGTTGCAAGAAGAGATGATATGATTATAGAGTTCCAAGAAAAATCCATTAGGAAATAATCAATGAAATGCAAAACAACAACCATGTTTGAAAGAAAATGTTTAAGAACCAAATCTGAGGACAAGCTGCTCTTATCAGGAAATGGTATCTCCAATCTAGATAGATCGAAAGGAGGCAATAATATGAATTGGACTTCTGTTTAATGTGCCAAGTATATCTTGATAATTAAACAGATTAAGACATAATAAATGCACATCCAAAGTATTAAAACTAATGTTAGCTGTCAAAATAACTTAATACCTGCAACCAGCGACTTGAATCAAAATGATCAAATGGAGGTCTTCCACTTCTGTTTGGAGTCTGAGATGATAGCAAATAACATTCAAGAGTAAACAACTTAGAATTTGGTATTAAACAAAGAGCATTGTCGAAAGTACCAAGAAAAAAACAGTGGACTTTGAACTGTTGGGAATATGTTTATCAAGAAGAACTTATAAACCATATTGCATTTTACATAATATAGCCACTTACATAAGGAACTCAATATAAGTTTTCAAATAAAACTAGAAGTCGGTGGACCAGTTCAGAGAACTGCTAGTTGATATTGTCTAAAAGAATATCTTTGTGAAATTCAGATAATTCCTGCTCTAAGGTAAGTAAATGGATTCTAGAGTAATTAAATGCATTAGCTTTATGCTTCATGAGCACTGCACCTTAACAGGGAAACTACCTATGAAGGCAATCTATTGGCTGTACCCAACCTTATTTGGCCACTGCTACACTTATTCCCCTTTAAAGGTATAACAAAGGAAACACAAAAAGTTTAAATTACACTCCATACTAGCAAAACATGAGATAATCATCACAGAGCAAAGAACTATAACTAAGTCCTCTCCTGAGCTGGCCATCTTCTGATCAGTATACTTAAGAAAAGATTTACTCGAAGCTGGAAAAAGTTGTTGGAGACATCACAGCATGAAATGTTTAGTAACCACCAGATTCCTACTAAAACTGGAAGCTGTCCAATCTTTGAAAATAGAAACAGTACGAAAACATAAAAGACATATACAAAATCAAAGTTTATCAATCGTACCTGAGGAAACAATGACAAAATGTCCTTAGTGGAGACACCCAATTCAGCCAAAGCTATAATAGCCTCAATTATGTAGGGCGAATTCCTGTATGGTATTTGTCAGACATTGCTCCAATAGTTTTATGAAGGCAGAAAATAGACAAGCTCAGTCACAGATATTCTGAGCACACCCACAGAGAGGGAAAAGAGAGATAATATAATTATAAAAAAAGGATAAAAAAGATAAAAATGAAGTTCAGGGTACGCACATGAACAGAGAAAAATCTATGGGAAGCAAAAGAAGCATCAATTTGCAAAGGACAAATGAAAACTATCTATTGTATCGTAAGAAATTTGTTGGTTGAGTAGAATTGGCTCGTCTCTGCAAGAAAGAATTCTTTAAGCATTGAGACAAAGCAAGTTACTAGCAAAACACTGCTTTAGAATTCTTCCAGGTCATCACTATTTTTTATTTCTCCATATGTCAGAAAAGTAGAAACATGTCTAACTGCCTGCAGATTATAGAAAATTGTCACTGAATACTGAGGTGGCAGACCTTAAGCATTCCTTATAACATCCAACTGCAGCTCGTGTATGCCTAGAATTGCGGTAAAGCTTTGCCATCATAAGATTCATCTCTAGATTCCTTGATTTGCTCGGAATTCCCTCCATCTGTCAAACAAAAATAACATGATATCAAAGCTTTTGCCAGCATAGATAATTCATCTTTTTGCCTAGAGTTGCACAATAGTCCAAAAAATTATAGCAGAGACTGCAGCCAATGACAATTATATAATATAATATCAATACAAGGAAAAATAGATTATCCGAAGACTAACTTGTAAGAAACAAAAGAATAGCTACAAGTACAAACCTCAGCAAGAGCAGCTCTGTTCTCACCAATAGAGCTGTGGCATGTCGCAATCTTGAATTTCACCTGTATTGCATTTACAAAGAAAGCAAATTGCCATCTAAGTTGAGCAAATTGAAACATCCAAAAATGTAAACTACGAGTCGTGTTACCTCATTTTCATTTATTGCTGAAGTGTTAAAAGAATTTGGAGAAGACGACCTATTCGATGCTGATAATGAGCTCCTAGTTGTCGGGGGTGTTGCTGCACTTTGTTTTGGTAGAATTTTGTGGTATTGCAATGCTTGCTTATATATTTGCTGTACAAAAATGAGACAAACTTAAAGAAGGAAAAATATCGATAAACATAATATAACCTAATCAGCATCCCCATCTCTATCATGAATTCGAACAATTTAATAAACAAGGGAGCAAAATGTGCAAACTCAATTTCATGTCCAAGGTTTCAGTATCATGCATGATTGCACAACTGACTAGTACAGGCATTTAATGTGCAGTGTACAACAAGCGCATGACCCCAATTTTATGGCTTCAAATGAGGATACATCTTCGGATTTGTAAATTTGTATCAATTTCCATTCAGGGACACATTGCTACAGATCCAAACGCACTATCAAGCTTATCCATTACAGAGAACAGGGGCATGTCATCTTAAATTTGCATTAAGTCTCCAGAATGTGGAGATATTAGGAAAGTACTATAAAATGGATTAGAAAACCCGAATATCAGAATTCAGAGCATCAACACCACAAATTCGCTTCTATTACGCACAGCACAATGGCACGCCCAATGTAAGTGTGTACAATCTTACAATTGCTCTTCGATACTCTTTTTCTCGAAATAGCGAATCACCATACAGCACCTGTCACCAGAGAATCATTACCAAAACAAATTCAGTGGAAGTTCAAAAGGATTAAACAGAAAAAACTAACGAAAATGGTATAGAATACGAACCAAGCTTTCTGCTTTAAGATGAGGACTAGTCTCAGGATTTATCGAGGTCGATGAAACAGCAAAGCAGCCCTAATTTAACAAACAATTCATATTATCTTCCCACAAAGAGCTAATACTTGAGCAAAAAACTAAGAGAACAGTCTAATTAGCGAGATTGTTAGCTCAAGAAAGGGGCCAATTCAACAATTAACGAGAACTGCACCAGGATTTGAGCAGAAGAGTATAGGCCGTGGTCGAGAAGAGTGGAGAATTGGTCTTTCGGTACATCCATCGAGCAGTTGGAGTACTGTGTGTAGTGTGTATGCGTGAAGTTTTGATAGTGGTGAAGTGAAGCGCTCTTCTTTTTGAAATCGCAGTTCTGAGAAGGGTTTAATTGCGTGAAGGACCCCCGATATTCTTAGAAAATTCATTCTTTGCCCCAACTCTTTTGAAAATATGATTTGTAATCCTAAACTAAAGGAAAATGATGACGAACCCCCTAAAATGCTAGAAACTACACAAGTCACCCAATCAAGTGTGATTCAAATGCTGGTTAGTTTTTGAATGAGAAATTTGTAAATTCAAAAATTATATGTATATATTTTATTTTTATATAATGGTGATTTCATTGTAGTTCATACTATATATAATTAAATAAAAATAGTATATTTTTTAATATGGTTCAATACAATTTATCTCATGTGATATTACAAATGAACAAATCACTTTATATGAAAAAAATAGCAATTTATCTCTTGTATTTTTTAAAATGAAGCAATTTATTGTCCTGTTTACGGAGGTAAATTGCTTAACTTTAAAAAATACAATGAGTTAAATTGCTAATTTATTTTTCATAGGAGGTAATTTGTATATTTATAATATTACAGGGGGTTAAATTATATTTTTTTCTTTTTCAATATATTGGAAAAATTAATTAATTTTGAAAAGATAATACCATTTTTTCTTTCTCTCATCTTTCCACTGACATCATATTTATTTAATTTATTCGTCTCAATTTTTTAATTAAGGTTCTATTTTTGGCGTCTCTTATTGGTTTTTTCTTTTATATTTTTCAGCAAATGGTCTTTATTTTACTTTAAATTATTGTTTAATTAATTTATCATAAATATCAATGAATATTTAAATAATTTTATTTTTAAAAGATTTTAATTAATATTCATAATATACGCGGCTGATGATGGATGGTAGTTCACTCTCAATCTTATGAGGCAAAATATTAGTTAGGAGAAAATTTCGGGGTCAAGTTGCTAAGTTTTTATGCTACTTGAGCGGCTCAATCGCAGGTCAGATCCGACCCGGAAATATAGCCACCGCCTGCTCTCTCTCTCTCCCCCTCAATGAACCGAATAGCTGAATCAGTGGTCGGAAAACGGTGCCCGATTTGCTTGAGCCGAATCGAAGTCCGATCGGCGGCTGTGATCAATCCCTGCATGCACGCTTACTGCATCGGATGCATTCGCAGGTGGAGCGATTTCAAGCGGAAGTGCCCTTGCTGCAACGCGGATTTCAGCTCGTGGTTCAGCAAAATTAATAGGGATTTCCGAGAAGAGAAATTGGTGCCTTTTGGCAGGTGGAAAACGGTCAGTTCACCTCCCCCCGACGACACGATACTGCGCAGGCGGAGAGCTCAGTTTTTCGAACAAAGAAGGTTCTTTGAAAATGGATGATGAAGCTTCGTAGTTGTTGTCTGTCTCATCATTTGATAATTGGTTTGAAGCTAACTTCGACGAAAAATTACCGAAAGATTACCTTTTTAAGAATCATTTTGTTTGAAATTTTAAATAA
>NC_026154.1:1234081-1290503 GCF_000512975.1 Sesamum indicum
TCTTTCCCTGATGTATTTAAATGGATTTTTGATGAGCTTACTTTCGAAATCTAATTCTTTTAACTGGATAAATACTGAAAGGACTAAAATATATATCGCAATTATGGCTAGCCATAATAGTGTAGTAGGGATAATTTGAGAATTTAATATGAGAAGTAAAATTGTATTCCGGCTAACCTAAAAGGAAATGCTTGGAAGAAATCATGAATTGGATACAGTTTCATATAGTTGGCTATATGAAAGACAATAACTGTGTACGAGTGAGAAATTTCTCTTATTATTGTCTTTTATCCTCCAATTGGTACTCAGAAAGAAAAAAATCACAGAAGAAAAAACTATAGTTGAATATATTTTAACTACTGAGACTTCATTTTGAAACATACTAAGGTTTTTTCCTTCTAGTTTCATCTGTTTAACTAGGGATTTTCTGCATGGTTCTGAGAACTTTCTTAATCAGTAACCGTTCTTGGTCTTTGCCGGTGCTTGATAGAGGACTGCTATTTCAATGTCATTCCAACTTCCTGCTGCCAGGATAATTCAAAGATCCAGGGAAGTGTCGGTAGTACGATCTATAGCAAGAGAGTTGCCAAGACAACGGTCATTTGGTTGGTTAAGTCATGAAAGTCCCGATGTTATAGCTGAGAGAGTTAGACAATGGCGTGTTAGGTATTGTAATGCTACTGTGGTTTGCATGAAATTTTAAACTTTCTGGTGATGTTTCTGATTCATATTATTTGTATTTTCTGAACAACTGGTGTCAATGGTTGGATTGTTTGAAGTAGCCTTAAAGTGTTTATCAAATGCATTCCTTCTTTTTTTTTTTTTTCTGTTCCAGCATTTATGAGCAGAGATTGCAGGCAGTTCCTCTCCCTCACAAGAATGGTCTTATGCAGGTAGGTCTGCAAACTGTCGATGTCAGTTTAACTATGGAAGTTGTCTTCTAGTTACTTTTGGAATTCTGAGATTCAAGCTTAATGTTGACGATTTGGGAACTAAATCCCTGAATCGTATTTGAAAGTTTGAACTGTTACTCCTTACCTGCATTATGGGTCGGAAAAAGGAAGTACCTCATTGGGCAAACTGCTATGCAAGTTTCTTCAGTATGTGGAGTAGTTGCCATATGAAATAAGCTAGATTAGACAATGTACTTACTCAAGTTGACAGTGTATCATATATTAGTTATGACACTGCAATTCGATGTTTATAAAATGAATCATAGAGTCACAATTTACTTATGCATACATTTCTACTTAGTACTAAGTAAATCCCTCATTTTAATTTGCAGCAAGTTATGGGAAATAATGGCGCAAAAGAAATGATATTGAGGAGGATAGAACCATGGATACAGAGGGAGCTGCAGGCCATTCTGGCAGATCCTGATCCTACCATCATTGTACATGTTGCCTCCTCGCTTTTCATCACAAGATACGAGAAAAAGCATGAAAACTTTGAAGACCAAGTAGTTCCTGAGGATGAATTTCTTGCGCCCCTGCGGCCTTTTCTTCATGAGCAGACAGAAATCTTTTGGCATGAACTTAGGTACATTATCTTGAATGTCATTTGTTATCATTGCTTTTTCCATGCATAGCCACAACCCAGGCTCACAAGCATGACCTGAGTTGCAGGCTTAAGGATCAATACTTAGAGCTGTTGCTCCACTTTGGGGCAAAGTAGTTGACCAAAATCACCACTTGAAAGATGAAGCTTTATGTACGAGTTGGTAAAATCAGCTTCATATTGAATGGGATATATGTAACTCAATCTTACAATTCATCCTGGAAAAGCCCTCACGTCTTTTAGTCAGCATAACAACAATAGCCTGACACCCTAGTACTCATCATGCCCACGTCAATAGATAATGCCCTCAGGTGCACTCTGCTTCCAGTCATTGCACCATGGACCTAAACACTAAGCCTGCAAAGTGACTTGGCAGTAGTGTTTTGGGCCCACTGATCCAGTCAGCTCATGATATTTACTCCTAGTTTTTAGTTAATCCCACTACTGCCATTCCTAACCCATCCAGCTGATTGCAAATAAAGACTTGTGGGATAACTTATGAATAGTGCTATTGTAACTGCGCTTCTTATGATCACGTGCTGATGAAAAACTGATAAATTCTTGCAGATGTTTCGCAGAAAGCTCGTTCTCCATGGAAACATATGATACACTTGTAGTGTATAGAGGAGTGGACTAGAGAGATGTTTTGGTGCTGTCGACAGTGGAAGTGAATGAGATAATTTCTCTTGCAGGATTTGCACGTTTGTCCTTCAACTTTGATCTGAGCTTTTGTCAGCAGGACCAAGTGAAACGAGCATATAACATGGTCAGGACTACCATATTGGCAATTAACTTCAATGGATTGGGGTCTGGGTTCTTGTAGTATGTTCAACCTAGAACCAATACTTCATGAAAGGGGAGCTTTTTTGCACTAGCTTGGAGATTGGGATGCAATGTGAGCAGTCCTGCTTGTGTTTCTACAGCACAATCTACGATTCACAAGTTGCTAGATTCATTGGCTCACCTAAATTGAAGAACTTCCAAGCATACATGCATCGGTGGACTATAATCTTAGTTGCTCTATATCCCTATTGGTTTCAGCATAATCTTCTTGTTATCTGAAGTTGAGTAATTGTTCCAATCATGAAGAAGAGGACTATGATCGAGGCAGCAAACTAGGATCTCTTGATGAAAGTTTATGTGAAGAGATCTGGGATATGGTGAAACCAGCTGAGCCTTTGTCAATAATACAGACTGATGACAGGCTGATCAGTTGTAAGCGCACCAATAGAAATACGAATTTTTAGTAGAGAAGAAATGTGCTCCAGGAAGAACTGCAAGAAGGCTTACACAGAGCTTATAAATCTTAGTAGCGACTTTTTGGCACTGCACAAAAGGTAGAAACAAAAGCATATATTCTCATTCAGTCAAAACATATACTGCATTCTTGCACTCCTGCTCAAATCAGTTTTCTTCAGGAGACGTTTAACATGTGGGATCTTAAGCTCGTAATCAGTAGGCAGGTGGGGTTTGTTGCTGCCAAAATACAAGGAAAAAAATAATAAATGGAATCATGAACTTATAGTAATTGATGTCTTCGACACAGGCAAGAAACATTGTTGATTCAGTGTACCAGAGTGCTATCTGGAAACGCATAAAGCAAAAATTGCCTCGCTTCCTTGAGGACCCTCCGCAGCCCACCTCCTTTCAAGTGCAGCTCTTTAGTTTGAAGAAACCAGTTATCATTGGCTTAAGTGCAAGAAGAACTCAATAACACGCGCACTAGAAAGTACTTGGTAATACGACAATATTAACATAATGTGACTTAAAATTGTCCTAAAAGAACTCTTGTATGAAACACATCTTCCAGGAATCATCGTAGATATAATGCTGAATATAATACCAGAAACAATATTTTTGAAGAGCTTTTCGTGCATCATTGGAAGGCAAGAAAATGAAGGATCTTTGTCTCAGCAACTAGTAGCATGAGGACAAGAGGCATATCTTTTTCATGAAAGGTCACGCGAATTCACCTTGAAAAAACACACCATGCCAGCAAAAGATTCCTTTGTAACTATCCACGTGAGATGAAATTTCAGACAGTACATATTATGTACGGTTTTTGCAACATGGTACAAATTTCAGATTTGCTAGCTGTTTTACTCTCTCCCTTTTCTTTCTTTTTACTATTTCCTTTAGAATCTATGTGGTGATGATGATGAGGATTTTAATTGGCGACATCATCAGCAGATGGGCAAATATGTTTATGTCTTTCTCACACAGTGAAAACAAGGGTCAGTTGATAAAGGAAAGGGGGTCTAAAATTGAGAGGAAGATGAGGTAGAAGTGTTATTGAGTATGCAAAAGAAAACAAAACCATGTTTAATGGTTTTGAGGACCACTTGATTGCTAGATCTCTTTTCCGGTATAAATCAGCAATGCAGAAAGCGATGATACTCACTACAAAAATAACTGCGACACAATGCACATATGAAATCTTGAGAAAAACAACTTTTGGGTACGCTCGCTAGCAACCAGTCCCATGCACAAACATCCCTACTTGCTTCCAACACTCCAGACAGCAGATCCAAAGAATATTTGTTTTAAGATACTCACATCACCCATCTCTCTCAATATTTGTTTTTAGATACCCACATCACCCACCCATCTCTCTCTCTCTCTCTCTACACACACACACAGACACACACCCCTCCTGAGGTCTATACATTGGGGTAAACTTTAGGAAGTAATTTGACGACTCCAAGAGCAATTACACTTATTCATGTACAATCAATTGTGATTGACCCTCTTCTTCCCGGCCCAATCCCAAGCCGTATGACAAAATGTACTTGGTCTGGTGTCTGACTCAGTGTGTGTGTCGGGGAGGGGGGATGGGTGGCAGTACAGCTCAAGAAATGGCCAGCAAGAACCAGTCTGATTAGAGCAGACAGCGGTGCAACTTTCTGTATAATACAGCCTGTTTAGTTTGCAAAAAGATGAGTGATATTCTTTATAATAAAAGCAAACAGAGATAAGGGGCTGAAAACCTGCATGTCTTGCTTCAGTAATTTCTTTCTTGGCTCAGTTGTCATCATCTGCTGACAGGAAGTTTCTCATCTTATATATAGAAATAGGAAGTCACGACTTTCTGTCCAGGTCAGTGACAAAAAGAGAAGCCAAAGAATAGAGTGAATGGTGGGAAAAATGACTGGGAAACATAATCTCATAATTAATTTACATTTCTTGATTTGGTTTAATATAGGCTTGTCAGCTTGTTAATGGGTAGCATATTATCCTATTTATACCCAAAAAATAACTTTTATACCCATACTTATACTTTACCCAGTGGGTAAGAGACTCTACCTAGACCCATGAAATTAAATGATTGAGTATGGATAGGGTCTAATACCCTAAAATGTCCATGAGTATTGATATAGTCTAATACCCAAAAAATGTTGTTTAAGTGAAATTATTAAAAAATTATCAAATCAAAGTTGAATGCAAATGCAAATTGAAATGATACTTGAAAGATTTAAATGAAAGTTAGATATATTATACTTAATTATTTATTTTTACAAAATCTTATGTCTTCATTCTTATTTTGAATTTGTCTCGATTTCATAACCAATTAATATTATCGGTCCATTATGTGAACAAACTTAAGATTCTTATTTGAAATAAATATTGGTCTATCATTTGGACAAAATCAAGTTCATTTTAAATTTCAAAGATGATTAATTTGCACCTATTGAAATTTAAGTAATTAATTTTATTTTATCAATAGACGGGTCATGGAAATCCACTAATAAGTTAATTCAGTAACGTAATTGTTTGACTTGAATGTAAATCTAAATATATTGTAAAAGAGATAAAATTAAGTGGGTCTCATATGGGTAAGACCTAAACTCTACCCAATTCTTTTAGGTATAATTTGAATAAGACACTATGAGTATATTATAGGGTAGGGTATGGATAGAAAATTGCTATGTGTATTTGTTAAGTTCAAGTTCGGATAAGGCGATACCCGCCCGTTAACAGGCCTAGTTCAATAATAATGCTTTCAAGTGTTTGTACAATAACAAGCCAAGCCAATATCATCACCGTCACACATCCTTGTAAAATGATCAAATATTTACAGTTTCTAACTTGCGATAAAGGGAATTTACTGCTGTAGAGAATCCTGAGAGGTGTAGAAATCTTCAAGATAATGTAAGCCCAGAAATATCCAAAATGTGAACTTATGTCAAACTTTCTCATTGGCCCACATAATTTTCTTGCTGAATAACTGCTCTTACTGCCAAAATGGTAATGGTTCTTGTATGGACCAAGATTTGTTAGCTGTAAGAATCCAAGATGCAATATAGGTTTATCAGCTTGAGTTTTTTTTTTTTTTATATTGTTTGATATATCACCTTACTTATCCTTAATCCCACCAAATGAAAAATAAATCCCACCAAATACCCAATAGAGAGTGACATCCTCAACAGCCAGAAGCATGTTTTTATTCTAGGATTGTTTTTCCTAAGGAGAAAAGAATGTGGGACTCTACATTTTGCAGAGTGGACAGCAGAGTGGGGTACCATGCAAAGCTTGTGAGTTGTCCAGCAATAGAGATTGGCAGCATTTCTCTTTACTTAGTATCTGTTTCCCAAGTTGATGCCTGAGATCAGCCACTTCTGTATTTCTGAGAGCCCTTGAGCAGAAAGACCACTTTAAAAGCCATTGAATTGCTAACAGAAACCATAGCAAACATGTGAAACTTCCATCAAGAGGACAACTTGATCAAGGGTCTTCAATGTTGGAATTGTTCCATCGGAACACAGATGAAATGTTTAATGTTTCTTGGGTACATTGATACACGATAACACAACTGTTCTACGATATTAGATTCAATGTTCAGATCTGTTAAAGACAAGAAAGGGTGCTACACCAGATGGGAAGTTCATTTGCAGCTATATGTGGAGTAGTAGGAGGGGGGCTAACAGTTTTAGGCCTAGCCATTTTTTTAGTCTGGTTTTTCATGTTGCGGTGCAGAAAATTGTCAAACAAAGATTCGGAAACAGGCTCTTCAGATCCATCTGCAGTTGGTAATTAATGGCTACCAACTTTGCCGAATCACTTCTTCCTTCTTCTCCTAATATTTCTGTTAATTTTACATGCTTAATTATGCTGCCTCAGTGGAGTTGAAAAGAGGTCCAACTGCAGTTCCACCTCTACCCGGACCTTATAATAAAGCAAGGGAGTTCAGAATCGAAGAGCTGGAGCAAGCCAGCAGGCAGTTCAATGAGAACAACCTCATAGGATTTGGAACTTTCGGGCTAGTTTTTAAAGGATTGCTCAATGATGGAACTGTTGTTGCCATCAAAAGACGCAGTGGTCATCCGCGACAAGAATTTACTGAGGAGGTATGCAAAAAGATTAGAACTAAACATCACCAGTAAACCGGGAACTCAATTAATTGCGAAGGCCTTTTACGTGCTTATATCCTTTCTAATTTTTGTACTCAGGATGAGACTATTTATAAATGAAAAAGTAAAAAACGCACCGTCACGCATATCTATCAAAGGTTGCTAGTTTATTATTCACTGGAGGGAAGAATATATGTAAATGGTTTCTAAACATAGAATTTCTTTCTCTGGATTATCTGGACTTAGAAATGTTTGATTTTCTCTGAGACTGGCAATGTGATCACAGGTGGCTTATCTCTCTGCAATTCAGCACCGCAATCTGGTTAAGCTTCTAGGCTCCTGTCAGGAAAAAGGATCCCAGATACTAGTTTTTGAGTACTTGCCCAACGGCAGCATGTGTAGTCATTTATATGGTAATATGGCTCTATATTTAGAATTGCTTATAATCATCTAAAATTCATGATAATTAGAATATTTTACTCAATAGACACTGGGAAAGATTCAATCACAAAGCTAGAATTTAAGCAAAGGCTATCCATTGCAATTGGAGCAGCTAAAGGTATCATCATAAAGATCTCCAGAACTTTTCTCTAAGTTCTTCAAGTATAAACACAAGGTAAACTGAATCATCTCTTCTTTCTTTCTACTTTTCCACCATATCAGGTTTACGTCATTTGCACAGCCTACAACCTCCAGTAGTTCACAGTAACTTTAAGACAGCTAATGTCTTGGTTGATGAGAATTTCATCGCAAAAGTTGCAGATGCTGGGGTGTTAAAACTACTAGAGAAAATTGAAGATGCTGGTTCATCCAGCTCAAGTTCCTTCAATGCATTCAGGGATCCAGAGTAAACTAATTCTTGCTGCATTCTCTGATTTGGGCATGGGAATTAGCCTTATCAATGCCTTGATATGTCATCTGCCATATGCTTAGGTTAGGACTACACGAGGCGTTCCATGACACGAACGACATATACAGCTTTGGCATATTCCTTTTGGAGCTCATATCCGGAAAGGAGGCTACCGAAAAAGAGGCCTTCCTATCAAATGATAGCATACTTAAATGGGTACACCGAGAACCTTTTCCACAACCTCTTTATTGGTCCACGTGTATATTCAGATTCCAGTAACAAAATTTTGTAACAATAACACTGGTTTTTCGTAAATTTAAATAGGTCCAAGAACATCTAAGTTTGAACGATTTAGTGGACTACCGCTTGATCGGGAGCTTCACAGCAGAAGGAATGAGGGATCTTGTCAGGTTAATGCTAAAATGCATGAGCTTCCCTGGGAGAGAGAGACCGAGAATGGGAAATGTAGTCTTGGAGCTTGATCAGATACTCGACAAGGAGATGACACGGACGACAGTTATGGGTGAAGGAATGGCAACTGTCACTCTCGGGAGCCAACTGTTCACATAATGAGAGTGAGAAAGATGAAGAAGATAAGCAAATATTGAGGAGGCATAAGTAGAAGTTATATCATGGCTGTGTTATATAGTTTTCCCTCTACTTTTCCTTTTCCTGCTGGAAACAAGAGGGGAAGGAAAACATAGAGTGGAGATAATGGAACATACCTAATCTGTATAAATTGTTTCTTCCATTTTGCCACAATTAGACCAGTTATCAGCGAGCATGATTTATGTCTAACATAGGATCCTAGTAATATGCTATCAAGCCTTTTAGCTTCCTTTCTACTTTCCTCAAGACTTTGTTCAGGGTAAAAGATTTCCATAGCCCAAAATGTAAGAAAGAAAAGACAGATGCTAATACACTTATGTTCCAACAGCAACTGATGCCAACCCCTCATCCTTCTGTCGTTGTTAAATCTTAACCTCGTGTAAAAATGTCAATTTTCAGTTTGAGATGGCTTTTGTGCTTGCTGTCCTTCACATCATATCATGAAATTTGAGTGACTTAACAGAAAAAACAAAAATAGGAAGTGACTTGAATGCTATTCTTGGGAAGTATAAAGATAGATGTGCAATTTTTAAGGTCATCAGCAAAACTCCAATTATCCACTCCCTCCAAAAAAAATCTCTTCTTTCTCCATTTCATACTCCAAGCAAACACCATAATCCGTCATTTATGGCATTTTCCACTGTATTTTCAGCGACCACTTTGCATTTCAAACCACTCTCTTCATCTCGCCCGCAAACCAATTCAAACAAGCAACGCCCCTCTAACAAAAACCCGAAAACCCGGAAGTTAAAATCTCTAAGTTACCCGCCGCCGGCGCTCCACTCCAGTGCCGTGGAAGGTGGAGATGCTACAACTTTCACCCGCTTACCTCCGAAAGATGATTTTATCTTCGACAATTTAGCTTCACAATCACTTAGTGAAGAGATTAAGCTTTCCGATTCTAACCCCGCAGCTACTACAACTAGGAAACTTGATGAGAAGCTTGGAGAAAAATATGGGTTTGATTCAAGAAATGGTATTAGTCAGGAAAATTTGGGTCTTGGCTATGAGGGTTATGAGGTGACTGATGATCTTGATGATGAGAATGAGGGAAATGATGAGAGGAGTGGCAAGAACATGAGATTTGATTACGGAAGGTTTGAACTTTATGAAGTTGGTTCGGATGATGAGCATGATGATGAAGACGATTTTGACGGGGAAGAAGGTTTAATGGTGTTTGAGAGTGAAGGAGTTGAAGAAGAAGAAGATGGAACTAAAGAGAAAGAGAAAGGGGTTCCAGCGGTGATGAGATGTTTTGATAGGGCTAAAATATTCGTAAAAGCAGGGGATGGGGGAAATGGGGTGGTAGCTTTTAGGAGGGAGAAGTTTGTGCCTTTAGGGGGACCATCAGGTGGGGATGGTGGGAGGGGTGGGAATGTATATGTGGAGGTTGATGGTGCTATGAATTCATTGTTGCCGTTCAGGAAGAGTGTACATTTTCGGGCTGGGAGAGGAAGCCACGGGCAGGGGCAGCAGAAGAACGGGGCGAAGGGTGAGAATGTGGTGGTTAAGGTGCCCCCAGGGACCGTTGTGAGGGAGAGTGGTGGTGATGTGCTGTTTGAGTTGTTGCATCCAGGGCAGAGGGCATTGTTGTTGCCAGGAGGTAGAGGTGGGAGGGGCAATGCGTCGTTTAAGACAGGAATGAATAAGGTGCCCAAGATTGCAGAGAATGGAGAAGAAGGGCCTGAAATGTAAGTATATTTGATTACTGAAATTCTGTTGTTAATGTATGTTTGTTTCTTCTGTATGATATGCTTGTGTAAAATGGGGCAGTGGATGCTGCTCTGTACATATATCTATGTGCTTGCCTCCTGTCCACATACCGGAGCGGTGTGGTTTTTAGCTCATCAGTAACTTACCAAAAAAATGTTAAGCATAAGTGCCCAATGGATCAAATTTAAGAAATTTTTCTTTCAGTTTATGAACAAATTTTGTGTAGCGAAATTCATTGACACTCTTATGAGTCATCATACAAGTCTTTGGTGCTAAATCTGGGTATCTGAGTTGTTATTTTTCTTCTTGTTTCAAGACGAATCTCTTTGGGAGCAACTTGACCTGGATGTGCCTGGTTCCCTTCAACTTTTCTTCACGCACCATCTTATTTTTAAATGTGTTCTTTTGATTTCTGAAATTAGCTCCTGGTGTTAGTTCGTGTTTAATTTCATCTCCACTCAGTTTCTCAGCACCATAAATTTAGTCTTAATACAAAGCAAATGGATATTATAACTTCTCCAATTCATTGTCACCTTACAGTTGCTGGCCCTTCACTGTATATTTGTTACCAAATTTAGGTTTAATATCTCTTTACAAAGTATTCCTTTTACGTAAATATTTATTGTTTCTGAACAGGTGGCTAGAGTTGGAGCTGAAGTTGGTAGCAGATGTTGGGATTGTTGGAGCTCCAAATGCTGGGAAAAGCACGTTTCTTAGTGTAATCAGTGCTGCTCAGCCAGCCATTGCAAATTATCCCTTCACAACTTTGCTTCCAAATCTTGGTGTTGTTTCTTTTGATTATGATGCCACAATGGTAGTTGCAGATTTGCCTGGACTATTAGAAGGGGCTCATCGAGGTTTTGGGTTAGGCCATGAGTTTCTACGGCATACGGAGAGATGTTCAGTTCTGGTACAGTCTATCCAACTTCTATTCTTCTGACAATCTTAGATTTCTTCTTTTTCTGTGGTCAATTAACTGCATCTGCAAATGGCAGCACTCTTATCGGATTTATGTTTGTTTTCCCAGTCGACTTAACTTGAAAATTTTCTCCTGTGTTTGGATGTCAAGGCCCAGGCTTCTAGTTATGTGTAGAAAATTTATGCTAACTTAGCAACTAATTTAGAAACTTCCCACCTGGAGACTTAGGTGCATATAGTTGATGGTTCATCAGAGCAACCAGAATACGAGTTTGATGCTGTTCGCCTAGAGCTGGAGATGTTTAGCCCTGAACTTGCTGAAAAGC
The DNA here is from genome assembly GCF_000512975.1 of Sesamum indicum. Classification (NCBI taxonomy): domain Eukaryota; kingdom Viridiplantae; phylum Streptophyta; class Magnoliopsida; order Lamiales; family Pedaliaceae; genus Sesamum; species Sesamum indicum. The sequence continues at coordinate 1,245,403 of NC_026154.1, forward strand.
CTTATATAGTAGCATACAACAAAATGGATCTACCAGAGGCATCTGAAAATTGGCCATCGTTCAAGGAAGCACTGCAAGCTCGTGGCATTGAACCTTTTTGTATGAGTGCGGTTACTGGAAATGGCACCCAGGAAGTCACAAATTCTGCTTATGAGCTTGTATGCAAAAATGCAGCAAACAAAGAAGAAGGTCAGAAACGATATAATAATGCCAGTCGAGGGTTTACAATTTTCTTTACATGTTTTAGTTTTTACACCATTACTTGTGTATGTTCATCATGTCTCTGCCTCGTATATTTATACCTTATCCATTGACCTGGACCCTATTCGTGCTAATTGTTTGAGCCATGCATAACATGGCTTTCTTTTCTTGATTTAGTTATCAGGTTACATTTGTCAAAATTCATTCTTTTCAGCAAGATACATTTGATGATGCCAAGAATTTATCTAAGAAGATTATGTTTGTTCCTAGAACTTTGTTTCATTCATTTGAACATGGAATGTGATCCTTCTTTCTTTAGTTTTGCATTCACACACTGTTTCAATTCTTTGTATGTCTCTCCAGGTATACTGGATCCAACAGATTTGGATTACGTAGCTGATATGATGCAGAAGCAGCGCGCAGCTCCTATAAGTGAGTTTGAGATCTCACACGATAGCAGCACCAAAACATGGCATGTGATGGGAGCAGGCTTGCAGCGTTTTGTCCAAATGACCAACTGGAGGTATCATATTATTTCGACAACTTAAATCTTTAGTTTTTCTTCCCTCTCCTTTCGCTTCTATGAGTTATAGTCATGTCTAAGACAGATCTTGTTTGACTGCGGGAGTTAGGTATGTCTTGAGCCCGACGTCAGTCAAATTGTTTTCTGTTGAAATGCTTGAGATCAAATTGGTTGGGTTTAAGTTTACGATAAGAAATATGATTTTCTGAGCCACATTCAACTTTTGTGAATGAATACCTGCAATTTTACCAAGTACAAGACTCCATATATGATTGAGCAATGGTCCCTTTATATTCAAATTTTCTTCTTTTATATTTCCTTTGAGCAGATACAAAGATTCCGAGCGAAGATTTCAACATGTTCTTGAGGCATGTGGTGTTAATAAATCCCTCATGAAGCTAGGCGTGAAGGAGGGTGATACTGTCATTGTTGGAGGGGTATGTCCAAACTTTTGTATTACACGATCGCCCAATAGAGTGGTTCAACCGGAATTAGTGCTTGCTTATAGTTGATAAATTCTTTCAACAGCTTCTCTTCCTGTAACTTGGCACACAACTTCCATAATCGATACATGATAATGAAAGTCTACTATGATCCTTGTTGTAGAAAACGAATTAGAAAGATTGTAATTTTTGCTTTCAGACATCTTTTGTATGTGAAATCTTTTAAGGCCTCACACGTTCATCTCTTGTCACTACTAGATGGAGCTGGTGTGGCACGATGCTCCAGACTCGTCAGGCCCAACAAGTGGGAAGAAATGGGCAGCAGAATCAGTTGAATGACTTGCATTCAGATCATCTCTCAAGGTCAAATTATCAAAAGGTATGGCTTCGTGATTCTTGGTGCTTCAAATAGTTCACTTCAACCTCAAGTTACTACATCACAAGTGTAGTTACACGTCTATATCTGAAATAATTCTAACAATTGAAATACTGCGTTCATAAAAATTAACCGCCTTCCATTATTTCCGGAAAGAAGGCAGAACTGAATGAACCCAAAGATTAGCATTTTCCCACTGCCTGGAGTTAGAGCTTTAGTCTTGGAGTTGAGCAAAGAGGTAAACAAGGGACCATGGAGCAGGGATGAGAAGAAGATTTGAAAGCGTAAGTTATTGAGTGAGAGAGAGAGAGAGTTTGAGACACACCTTTGTTGCATTCATTTAACATCGTCTCTAATCTTTGGATGCATTGTCCGAGAGTTGCATGCATGGGTGTGGACTTATGAACAGATGAAGCGTCAGCCGAGCATGTAGATGTTAGTAAGTGTATGAAATCCCAATATATTTGCTGTTGGATCCAAACCTATGAAATCCCAATCTTGGAAATTTTCAACTGGTAATATAATATATGGGATGCATCTTCTCAATAAGAACTCTCCTTGGGCTAATTCTTAGTTAGCCCATTGGACTACCGCCACTCTATTAAGTAATTTGTATGATGATAAAATTGTTGGTTCATATTCTTTTAGATATGGATCTAATTTAATTTAAGTAAATTGCATCAGTATCTCTTTAGGTTAGGCGTAATTATACAAACACTTTTTGTACTTTATAAAATTATAAGTACACCTGTTGATATGTTGCATATAGGGTGTTTGTGTTAAGTTCTGTTATTGAATAGAGAGCGTAGAAGTTGTATGTGTAATTACAACGATAATTTTAAAAGATGTATTTATAATTTTGTTAAAGACAATAAGTATGTAATTGGATCTAATCTCAGTATGTGTCAATATAATTTATGACAAGCCTAGAACTATAGACATTTCAACGAGAAAAATAAAAAATTATTTTAAATATCGCCGACAAGTAGGGAAAATAAAAATAAATAGATGGAATTCGTCGTGTTATTAAGCTATATACGCTAGGAGTTCAATTTAGAATATGATTAACTTTTAAAAGAAAATATTTTTACTTATTTTAAATGATTTATTGGTTTAAAATTACAATTCTATAGTTCCTAATGCTTTAAGAGTTTAATTTTAGTAATAATTTGAGACTTAATAATAAAAATATGAAATTAAAATTAAAAAGAATGAGAATATATGAGGAAAGATAGGGAGGGAGGGAGCAAATCTGATGATGTGGTTGGTTGTACCCTAATGCATGGGACAGAGTACCACAATCTTTGACTCTGGCCCACACTCCAGATTCACTTTTACTGTTTCTGGTAACCCCTCAGTTTCACCCTACGCCCTCCCACACCCAAACATTTTTTAAAATTAACCTCGTATCATCATCATCACCACCATCACCATCCAATCCATCATTATTCTTATTCCCTGCGCCGCGCTTCACGTCTCACATTCAGACACGTACCCCACCCAATGCACTCCGTACCTACCCTGGCTGTCTGCAGTGCAGTGCCACTCATGCCGACGTGGCACCCAAGACGGCTCTCCCTGATCGACACGTCAGTGGGCAGAGCCCCACCGGATTACAACGGGAACAGTGCTTACGTGTCAACTCAACATGGCTCTCTCTCAGATTGCCGGATGACGTGGCGGTGCAAGCATGTTGTTTCTGGCTGGGTAATCGTCGAATTTGGTCACATAATCCGGCTACGTGTTTCCTGCCAATAGTCAGCGTGTGTTAGTGTGTGAAATCCTCTACCTCTTGTACATTATTTTTTTAAGGGTAAAAGTTTTTGTTTTTTTTGAAAAATTATCAAACACTCTTTAATAATAATGTCCGTTTGTTATCTTTCACATTTTTATTGAGGTTTCGTCCAAATTTTTTATTGAATAATTCAAAATGTTGGTTGGATTTTGAATTATAATTTTATATATTATTTAATTTTTTTTATATATATCTTAGGGTAAATTACATCGAACTCTGCTGAAATTTGGCGTAATTATGAATATCTCCTCGTTATTTGAAAATTACAAATCCCCCCTAATATTTTATAAAATTATGTAATCCTTGGATAGAGGCATGAAATTGTCAATTTTATCTTTACTGTATTTTTCTTAAAATAAAAAATTAATAAAAAAATCGAACGAGATAGATGGCAAAATTTTAAAAATTATAAAAAAAACATATCCACATAGTCCATAAAAAAAATTAAATAAAATTATAATTTTTAATCCATAATGGCATTTTGGTCAGTTCACCATAAAAAATGAATGAAAACCATAGGAATTAGGTTAATTGATCAGACGTTCATTAAAATCAGAAAATATTGATAATTTTTCAAACAACAAAAGAGTATTTGTAATTATAACAAACCACAGGGGTCGTTGTAACTTTTCCTATATTTTATAATAACATTCATTAATAAATTAATTTTTTTTTATAATAACATCCATCCAACATCATTCCTTTTATATTTTCAAAAAAAATAAAATTTCAATAAAGGTAAACTTGACAATTCCATCTTACTATTCAAATATTACAAAAAAAGTACCAAAGATGTAAATATTTTTCCAAATGAGGAGTACATATCATTGTATCAAACCTCAAGAAAATTCGATGTAATTTTTCCTTTTTTAAAACGACAAATTAATAAAATGACAAATGTAGTTGCGATCAAACCCTAATCCTAGAGTAGTAAAATTAAAAAATCCCACTATAAAACATGAAACATGCTTTATCATAATAATAATTACAAGAACAAAAAAAGAATTGATGACATGGATTATAATGAAATGAAGCATGAGATTATGGGACTATTTGAGTCAAGGAGTATGATAACAAGCATGAAGAGAAAATGATATGAAGGAATTTGTGATTTCCAATCCAATCCTCATTAATTATCACATATATACAAACCATCTTCTCAAATAATAGTAAAAGGGATCAATTTATGATTACATTTCATTTTCCCAATCATTATAGTGCTTCATAATTAAAGAACAACCATATAAAAAAAATTAAAAAATAAAAATACACACTTGTTCATTTTTCTCTAATACTCCATCATGCCAAATTCCTCTCATTAATTAACCTCGAGTACCTCAAAATCATCATCATAAGAGCTACAATTATATATATATGTGTATAATTATTATAGTCAATTATGAAGAACGCAAACAATATCATGAAGTCGCATATACGCGCTTAGGTTGGTTGATAATGGCAATAATATTTTTTCTGATAATTATTAGGGATATAATTGTTGAATATGTGTGCAGCAACGATTGCTTTTATGACGAAATTACAATGCAAATATACCGTTTATGTGTATTCAACGGGTAATTTTGATGTTTGAATTATTGTAATTGAGAATATTAAAATTAATGATCCTTGTCCAATAAGGCAATAATATATATATGTTGTAGAATTGGTCAAAAAGAAGGAAGAAAAACAAAATTGTTTGATTGTCAAATGTGGTCAAAGTGCAGGTCCTTAGTCCTTACACTCTCCTTAGAATGTCATAATCTTTTTCCCTAAATTCCGGATGGCCTTGTAAATATTTAGACAAAAGTGTGTGCAATTGTTTTGGAGATTGTGCAAAATTCCCATCTGACCCAAACCAGTTTCTCTTGTCAGGATTTGAACCCTTTTTTTTTTTTTTTTTTTGCAGTAGGGAAAAAAAAGAAAAAGAAAAAGAGGCCCCCACTTCATTTCTAGTATTTCTTGAATCAAATTCAATTTAAATTTTAATTTATTCCAAGGAGTTTAAGAGCTAATTATGTGATTAACAAATACTTATATATTTATTTATGCATTTTAAAACCAAGTGGATCACATCCTTTTCTGGTGTTGAAAAAGTTGTATAGCAAACCCTTCTCATAAAGGGAAGAAAAACAGTGTAAATCACTGGTTTTATGCATTCTTTGATTTTGTTTAGGGGAAGTTTGGCAAAAAGTTGAAATAAATTAGCTTTAAAAGAATAGATTTACTGAAAATTTTGACTAATTAAAGATGCTAATCGAGTAAATTACATAAACGCCTCTAAATCTTGATTTACTTATACAAACATCTCATGTTCTTTATAAAATTATAGCTATACTTTTGAGGGGGTGTTAGTATAAAGTACATTAGAGAACGTTTGTGTAAATTTTTGTCACTGAATAGGGGTGTTCTTGTAATTACAGTTACAACAGCGATGAGTGCATTTGTAATTTTGCAAAATTGATAGGGTATTTGTACATTTAAATTTAACATCAGGGATATTAATATAATTTATCATATTATTTAATAAGTGAACCATTACATTATTTTTAACAATGTAAAGATGCATAATTAGGGAAAAACAATTAAAAAGAATTGTCCATAGAGATTAAGATGAATTGGTGGCATTCATGTTATCTTTGCATATTAAACTCTTGAAAATAGTTAGTGGAGGAGTCAAGGGATCATAGATTTTGTCCATGACTCCAGTCCATGTCACACTAAAAGGATAGAAACTTATTAAAAATTCATATTAAATTGTATAATAATTAAACACATAACCATGTAAATTAATTTCTCATAATTATATATATAGAATTTGATTTCAAAATATAAGTTTCATTAATATAAAGAAATAAAGGGCCTGAAAAAAATTATATTTAATCTACTAACTAAAACATACTTAATTAAAGATAAAATTAAAAGAATGGTAGTTAATAAAATTCATGCATTAAACACAAATACTTTAGGTTTTGTTCAAAAATTTATGCAATTATTAGTTGAGGTGAAAAGACAATTTAAGACAGAAGTGGTGAGCATCATGGGATTTTGAAATGTTTTAAGGACAAAAAGGAGTTGACCCCTTTGATTATAACATATGGGCTTATGTTGTTTCCAATGCCATTTAGGCATGTCAAAGCTTAATCAAGAAATCATAAAAAAAAAAAACAAAAGTACCCCTAATACTATTGGAACTGCTAATTAAATAGGTTGATTCTAATTAAATGGCCCACTAATTATTATTTTTTTTATTAATTAAGCATTTGATTGCCCTTTTGACTATAGCCTTTTTCAAGACACTTTTAGACAAGACACCGCTCCATCACTCACCAATTTTTGCTTTGTTTTTTTACTTACTTTATGGAATAATTCTTGAACAATATTATGTAACCATGATGAAATAATAGTAGTTGTGTAATAATAATAGTAATAATATGTTGCATTCATTGTTGGTTTACTATTTTGAATTCACAATTTCATTATTATTTCAAATATGTATGCATTTCTCTAATATTAGTAATTTGTGACATACATTATGAAAGATTGAGAACTCGTACAAGTACGGATATTTGGCCTTAATACAAATACCGCTTAGCTATTTTGGGCCAAGGTACGAAATTTTCACAGAGCATATTTACACTACTTTTCTCTCAATCTCTCATCCCACTCACTTAAGTATCGAAGGGTCCTAACAATCTGTTCGTTTTTTCATATCTCAAGCACCTCTAAATAGACAACGCTATAGAGCACCAACAACCTCCCAATCCGGATCAATTATTCATTTGAGATGAAATTATCCAAGTAGAATAAAGAATCAGCAAATCTATCTCATTTCATGATCTTGAAACAATAAATGTGTAATAAAAATGGGGAAATTAATTAGCTTATAATTAATTACATATAAGTGACAAATAAAACTACAATGTTTGACTTATGAAGTACACCTTTTTTGTCTAGGAATTGCAACACATATATGTTCCCACAACGTATGTACATAATCCAATTGTCACAATATATGTATTAATTATTATCTGGGATTTAATGATTTTGGTAAGTGAAGATCCCTAACTGCTCCCTTTGAAAATCAAGAACAAGACAAGAGAATTACTTGATTAGTTTTTGCATCGAACGCGGATTAAACATGTGACTTATCAAGAAAAGTACACTCACATTCTGCTTATATTTTCAAATGCCCTTGAGATTCTCAAGAAATATATATATATATGGAGACAAAATATCCTGTTTGTGATTATCGTTTCGTTATCCTAATTTAATTTGTCATTACTTTTTGTTTAATTTGATTTGAAATAGTTGATGTTTTTCAAGTTGTCCCAACATTCTTCCATGGGTTAATAGTCTAGAATCACAAACTTTTAATTATCAGTGTCAGGGAAATTGTTTTGCTTTGCTTTGCATGCCTCTAGGCACAATGTTGTCTGTATCTATCAGCTGCTGGTAGGGTAGCTGAGGTTCTTGTCTTGGAGTTTTTGGATTCATATTATGAATATAAAATTAAGGGTAAATTATTACAATGAGTTTTTTTTAAATTTGTCATAATTATAAATATTATTTCATCATTTGAAAAGTTAAAATACTCCTCTAAAATTGATGATTGTCTAACAAATACCCTTTTATGATAGCTCATTATAAGATGTATTTGTTAGACGATTGTTAATTCCAGACGAGTATTTGTAATTATAATAGATTTTTAAAGAGTCCATTATAATTTACATTAATCAAGATGATTATGAATTTTCACACACAAAGACTCACATGTGTGTATGATGAAATTCCACTGAGGCCCTTGAAGATTTAGGTGTTGCAAAAAATGTACCATATATTTGCAAGAAGGGTTAGAGTGGAATCTTGAAATCCTAGTCAAGATCAAAAATCTGATACTCCGGAAAGGGAACAGTTTCTTTTACTTTTTTTCTTATTTTCTGGGAGTCATATGAAATATACTAAAAAATTAACTTAAAATAGTTTATTACTTTGGGAAATAAAATGTTAGGACAAAAAACAAAAAAATCTTTCAACGTATGACACTTGCAATGTGTCCTTTTTTTTTCCCCTCTCCATCACTGCCTTTAAAAGAGAGAGCCCATTTCACAAATCTTGCAAGACACACTCTCCACTTAACTCCAACTGATCATCAAACATCTTTTTACCTTATTCTTCCCTCATCTCCCCGAAAACTCACACTTTTTCCTCGTTCCATCCAATTCAACAACTGTTGTTACAATGTCAGCACCTAATAAACCTTCTCATGATAAACCCTTTGCTCTCTTTGAGCCCATACTCACTGAGACAGGCTTCACATTGCTCCAACGCAACACGGCGGCCGTGTTGCAGTCGACCGAGCGGAGGGGCCGCAAGAAGGCGGCCGAGCCGGGGAGGTTCCTTGGGGTCAGGCGGAGGCCGTGGGGCCGTTATGCAGCGGAGATAAGGGACCCCACCACCAAGGAGAGGCACTGGCTGGGGACATTTGACACTGCCCAAGAAGCAGCATTGGCCTATGATAGGGCAGCCCTTTCCATCAAGGGCTCTCAAGCAAGGACTAACTTTATTTACTCTGATCAAACTACTTTCCACTCCCTTTTGAGCCCTTTTGAGTTTCAAAGCTTTTCTGCACAAACTAAACAGCAGCCTGCTGCCAATAATGTCACTGGTCACGCTTCCTGCAGTCAGCCTGCTGAGAATGTAATACCTCGGAACCATGTCCATGTGCATTCGGAGAACGACACCTGTCATTCCCATGAATCTTCCTATGGTTCACCACCTAATGATGATGATAACTGCAGTTTCTTTAATCTCTCCACAACTGACACAAATTCTGGGTATTTGGACTGCATAGTTCCCAACAACTACTTGAACCCCTCCAGTTCTTACAATAATTCTAAGAATGTTGATGGGGGGCCGCATAAGGCTTTTGGCTCAAACTTCAGTTTCTCATCAGACAACAATTATCAGAATAGCAATGGACTTCATGTTCTTGATTCCAGCACAACAACAATGGGATGGAATCTTGAAAACCCTGAAAATTTTTCTTCTTATGATCAAGAACTTGGATGTGGGTTCTGGGAGAGTAGTACTGAGCAGTCATGGGAACTTTCAGCCATGATAAATAACCCTTCAATGGTTGAGAATAATACTCAAAGCTGTGAAAGTCAGATGATGGCTCCAGCCACTGCTGCTGCTAATCCAGCAAGTTGCTCATCTTTTTTTCCTTGTTTTGGGGATGCAGTTGACCTGGGCCACTCTCTATTTTGACTGATGATTTTAAGTTATAATATCCCTGGATTAATTTAAATATATATATATATATATTAATTTCTTGAGTTAAATGCATGCCTTGTGTGTATCTATCTCCACGGACCTTTCTCTATTTTTGTTTCTTCTGCTGCTGCTTTTCCTTTATCTTTGTTCATTTCTTTGGGCAGTTGAATCTGGATGACTAGCTAGGGGTTTCTTCAATATATTAATTACTTGTTGAGTTTGACAATCAGGATGGCATTAAGACAGGACATCTAATATGATAATCATATTTAGTACTTTGCTAGGGTCAATGTCATATCACAAGATTCATGTGGTTCAAGAGTGGTACTAAAAGTAGGCTTATTTGAAGGTTTAATCATGTCATTTCACATGATGAGCTTGTATGCAAACAACTAAAATGCTTTACAAAGATGAAATATGTAGTGAGAAAAAAAAGATGGTTGTGTAATGGACTATTTGAATACCAAGTAATATTAGATCAAGAAAGAATTTGTCTGGAAGATATATACCTTAAATAATTCCAATGAGAACTAGGCAAAGGTTAAGGGTGGGACAAGCTAATTGAGTCTAATTGTTCTAATTAACTAGCAAGTTGTCCATGTAACCAGAGCGTACTTGCCCCTAACAAAAATATGTAAATTTCTGACTAAGAATTTGCATATTCTGCAAGAAGCCAATAAATCCTTTTCCAACGTACTTCAGTGATTGTAGCTTTTACATATACAACATAAAGCCAATGCTATGTCTGGATCAAGAAATTTAGTTAGAAAAACAAAGGAAAAGGAAAAGTTGCAACAAAGTACAGAATCAATCATTGAAACGAAGACAATATTTTCCTCAAATTCAAAGTCCAGACAATGCATAACCCATAGCCATATCCATGTTCCTAGTAGCGTGCAAACCACAGCCATCAGATTACCGAAAGATATATCCTCAAAATTCAAGGTTTTATCTAAATTCTTTGATGTGTTTGTGATAATCTATGAAAAAGAAGCATGCAAGCAATTCATATTTCACAACATAACTACATATCTTACATACAAACGTAGCATTAAATTGCCTTGAAGTTCTATGAGTTTATCATTGCCTCCAAAACAAAGCCCCAGGAAAAAAGAAGGGGAATAAGAACACCGCTGTATTCATTCCCTTGTCAAGTTGGGATGTTCTTCCCAATGAAGGGATGAAAGAGGTGTAAAGACAGTTAAATCCAGATGGAGAATGGCCAGGACTTATCTTTTTCGTTTCGAAAAAGATACCATAAATAGACACAAGCAGCTCCAAAATTTGAGCACTAACGAGGAGGTTGGTTTCCTTTCTTGTTATTCGAAGACTAGCTGAAAAGCTAAATGTGGTTTCCGAGATGTTTTCAGGGGTATGTATGACTTATTCAAAATGGAAATGGTGGCTACATGACGATATTATGACCATGGATGACATAGCTAGAATGTGCTAGATCTGATAGGACGAACATTGTTGGTTGAGACCAGGCATCCGACGGGGGAATTGGACCATAAACTTTTAAGTTTGCATGGTGAAATGGTCGACAGAGACAATGTCATGACTCTATCCTTTCTATTCAGCTTGATGCGTGAACCTCACCTCCACGACTTATGGTACTGCCACCACTTGAAGATATAGAACCCTGTCCAGACTGCTGCGCACTTGATTGAGGAACAGCTCCACTTGTAGAGAATAACGAACCACCGGCAGCACTTGAACTGTTCATAGAAGACATTTGCCATGAGAAGGCATCTTTGTTGTACCCGGAAAGAAGCTCAGGCCTCAAATCTGATGACGAGGTTGATGGAGCCAAAGTTGCATTTGTGGATCCCACAGGGTAAGGAGCAACTGGCATATCTGTCAGAGAAGATGCAGATGGGCTGTAACTCAAAATTCTCATTGGATGATCAAATTTGCACGAGGGGCCAAATTTGCATACTCCATTTTGAGCATAGTGAGAACAAAGTGGAGCACCCTGAAAAAAGGTGGATATGCAAGTCAAAGATTCCATTAGAAAGGGGAAAAAACATATCATAGGATCATCTTAACATCATCATAGCTGGAACTAAGAGCAAAGTCTAACCATGTAAGCTGCAGTAAGATTCACTAGGGTCATATACTTCGCTTTTCAATCCAGAGAGGAACTCATGCAGCATCTAGATTCTACCCTAGTTATCCGTCATTTTCTAATTGAAGTACTTAACTATAAGCAGTTTCAGTGACAAAATGCACGACTATAATCCACAGCCCCACTCATTAGCAGGCAGTAGCCATTCTGCTGAAGCGGTCATCTCCACAATCATGAATGTGAAGAAAAAGGATTTTGGAAAAATGACCAACTTATTCTACAATTTACAGCTAGTTTAAAATGGTTCACAAATTGAAGGGAGAAAACTTTGTGCTTACTGGGCGTAATGGCAGACCCATTGGACTAAGTACAAAATTGATCTTTGGTGCACTCCACTCTGGTGGGTGATGATATTTACATGTAGCTCCAAATTTACAGTCCCCAGTTTTCAAATAATACTGGCATTCAGGTTGACCAGGTCTTTCTGGAAATGGATGTTCCTTTTGGCTGCTGCTTGAGGGGCCAGCAGAAGAAGTAACAGAAAGGAATGGTCCTGTATATGCAGTTGCTGAAGGAGACAACTGTGTCAACCCGTAAATTGGGCCTGGACCAACTGTGGGTTGAGCACTTGAGGAGGCCACAGGACTGACAGGTGCCTGTACCATGTACTTGTAGAATTTAGCATAACATAAAATCATCTCAAGAATCTTCAAAGTCAGACAAACAGTTCCAGTTACACCTACCGGATAGGGAGTCCAACCAGGAACAGGAACAACTCCTGGGGGAAAGAGCATCGGACCGTAACTTCCAGGAACATATGAGCCAGGAAGCATCGCAGGCCTGGCAACAGGCCAGTTGCCTTGAATTACCCCATACTGTTGAGAAGATTGACCAGAAGGAGACTGCACGGATGGGTACCCTGCTGGAGCAGCCAAAGGTCCAGCACCAGGGCCTGGTGGTGCCGGCACTTGTATCCCTGCTGGCTGTGGATGATGAAATTTACAGGTAACACCAAACTTGCATTGACCTGTCTTTACATAATAGGAACATTCTTTTTCGCCCTGCAGAATAACTCTATGAGACAGCTAATTATAGATGGTCTCTAAATGAAACCATAAATGACAGTAAGAAAAAATAAACAAGAACCAGAAAGTTCAAAGAGGAAGACCGGTCGCAAAGGATATCCATAAACGTTCAGTGTGACTGGGGCTGAAGACCCAACTCCATGTTTTGGATGGTGATACTTGCAGGAAGCACCAAATTTACACATTCCGGTCCGCATGTAGTACTACAAATCCAGCGCAAAGGACGATTTGAACAAAAAGCAGAATTTTCATAAACAAAAATTAACACAATCGAGTATGAAGACAGCTTGGAGCTCAACAAATAAGACAGTATAATTATACAGAAAAACAATTAAAAAGGAGAGATACCTTGATTAAAAAGTAGAGGAAGCTTAGACTACTCAAAAGTGTAAAATGTGTAGAATGTTATAAGGATTAAATCCTTGATGTCAAAGCTTAAGATGTACAAAGATATAGATGCCCTTTTAATTGCTCAAAATAAATAATAATCTGGCATAAAGTTCAACATTGTTAAGACGGTAATCAGATCTTTTTTAGTCCGTCCAAAAAGTAACAGGTGTGATAAATAATATTAGAAGACGAATACGCATAAACTCCAACCACAGATGATAAATTTTCCCTACGGATTTATAGCAAAAATTTTGTCAATCTGAAAGACATAATAGAAAGAGCAAGAATTTGCTCCCACGGTAGATCCAGACCATAAAATGTATCAACTCATAATCAATATGAAGAAAATCTTTCTTCCAAGAGAAACCACTACCAGTCGAATGTTACACCAGTTAAGTCGAGGAAAATACTTTTCATGATCTGATATTAGTCACATAACAAAAATTATGAACAACATGAATCATAACACAAGTAATGTAGCAAAGCATAATAGATCCAAATAGACTGACTTTGAGATCCTTATTCGAACCAGAAGTAGGATATAGACGAAACTGCAACTAAGAAACTTTGTATCTTTCATCTGGCCACAACAATATAAAATGAAGTATGAGAGAGAACAAGAGTAACCCAAAGCTTAAGTTTTCCAGGTGTTTTTCACTGTTTGACTTTGAAACTACTCTTTACACAAACTAAATCAATATCCAGATTCCAGGGTGAAAAGGATGAACTCCTTAGAAGTAAAGGAAATGGTTTGATAATTGATATTGACCATCCTATTGAAAAAACAAAGAGAAAAGAATGATTCCATTATCAACCACATAAAAGTTGATTAATTCATAAAGAACACACACAAAATTGTGCAGTAAAGTCTAGAAGGTACAAACTCTATATCTTGATATCACTAAGAAAAGATCTTCCACTATTTCATGATAGGTAAGTGAAATTTTTGAGATCTCGAAAGTTAGAGGATAACAGGTGTTCAACAATGGATCTTTAAACAGAATCCATAGGATACAAAAGCTCGATATCAGATAACCAGATGAAGCACTATGGACCAATAAGAAGTGCACAGTCTCCCAATATATAGACAGGAAATTGCCAAATTACTTAAATGAGCATAATCTGGCAGACGTGCTAATGCCAATACCAAGGATTTAAAACAATGGATCAAATCTCAGCATCCTTACAATAGACAATAAGCAGAAGAGTCACCTAAAGCGCATGATCTAGCAAATGCACATGCAATTGGATACCTGACAGACAGGTTGGCCAGCACGTTCTGGGTACTCGCCTCCACCGGCTCTCAGAGCTCCCATTGCCTATGATCATGTAACCACATAGCACGAATGGGTCAATGCATGCTTACCAAATTAAGATGATTAATGAATAATATAAATATCTTCCCAGTTTACCCTACTTCCATTTCATCAAAAGTAACAATAAACCACACATAAAACAACAATGACACCATTTTCACCCGAATTACTCTCAAATCCATGTAAATATCCCCTAATTCCATTTAATACTCATGTACCAAATTGATGTGAGAGTGAAAAATGTAAATTTTGTCACCAACTTATTCGCTCTTATTTCACCAAAAACCATGCTGAACTCAACCAGAACAAGAAAGACTCGAACTTTACCGAAATTACTATCAAATCCGTGTGAATCCCTCTAATCCAATCCATGCATGCTTGCATAATTCATATAACCCTTCAAAGTGTAAATTTTTCCAAATCTAGCTCACTTCTATTTAACCAAAACCACCTTAGATCCCCCACCTAATAAACAAAAGGTCCGATTTGGCTTAAATTAGCATCAAATCTACATAAAACCCCACGAAACTACACTCTTTAACCAACGATCAGTGCCAATCATGTATTAAAGAGTCAATACTTTTACCCTATAGCTGAAAAATCAGAGCCTTACCATGCTACGGTCACGAGGATGATTGAACCGGCACCTATTTCCGTATCCACAGAAGCCAGTCCTCAAGTAATAGATACAATCAGGCTCATCGGGCCTCTCGGGGTACGACTCAGGACCACCGCCTAGGCCCAATTGCCACATAGGCTCTGCATTCACAAAATCAAACCTCAAATGAATCAACATTACAAAGTTGATGCTCAATTTGAGTCAAATTCAAGTGAAATTCAGATGAAATTCAAATGCAACTCGCCTTCAAGCCCGGTCTCCCCACCAGGCGCCGCCCATTCCGCCACCGGATCCACCGGCGCCGCCCATTCCGCCACCGGATCCACCTGTACCGCCTCCATTGCCTGGGTCCCACTGTACCTCTCCATATTGTGTACACTCACGCACGCACGCACGCACTCACTCTCTCTCTCTACTAAAAATATACAGTACACTATAAATATGTATCACTTAAGTACTTCACAAAATATTTACAGAAGTATTTGTGTGGGTGTATAATTACAGAACACAGAGTCCTATATGCCTGCAAGAACGAGAGAGAGAGAGAGAGAGAGGTTGTTTGATCGAGAAGGGGTTTGGTGGTTTTAGAGAGAGAGAGAGAGAAGAGGAGGAGGAGGAAGAGTGAGAGAGGTTTTCTACTTTTTAGTGGTTTTTCTCACTCTCTGCCTTTTATATATTTCACACTCAGTGTGTGTGATTTTTGTGCACTTTTTGTGTGCTATTATTATTTTTTTATTTTTTCTTTATTTCGCCCTTTTGGTGCGCTTCGTTTATTCTCCGCTGCTCCCATTTTCTGCCCCCCTTTTTTTTATTTTTCTTTTTTTTTGTTTGAGTTCTTTTTTATTTTATTAAATAAAATCTCAATACACAAAATAGTATCTTAATTTAATCAATACATTAATATAATTAATAAAAATAAATATATCACAAATACTGATATAAAATGAGACAAATATTCACATAAACTGTGACAAAAATCCACACACCTTAAAAAATTCAATCAATAACCTCAAAACTTTATTAATAGAATTTTTTAACTTTAATTTTAACTATTAGAATAAGATATCATCGCATTTATTTTTTAATTTTTATTTTACATTTTAAACTATTTGTATTTGTTGTCTGTTTTGGCGGTTTTATTACGCGCCCAGGCCTACCTAACAGCAATCCCACGCCTGTGTGGTCAACTTATGGCCTGTTTGACTTGAAAAGACTCTTTTGCCCTTGGAATTTTGTGTTTGTCATGGACCGACATGTGTTCTTCTTTTTTCTTTTTCTTTTTTTCCCCCTCCCCTCCCCTCCCCATTAATTGCTTTTTCTTTTACATTAATTATTTATGTATTTTAGAGTTGTATTCCATTCATGCTATTTATGATTTTTGTGGGTTTTTTTTTTATTGTTCGTATTTATTACACTTTATTTATGTTTGTCTTTTCACACGATATCAAATTTCTTTAACTGATTGACTATATACCTATAGTATCGATTTTTGAACCATAAATGAGTGTACAAGATATCTGCATTCTGACATGTAAATGCTATCTTTTCTCGTGACAAACTTTTGTACACCAATTCGACCAAATTCATCTATTGTGGAATAAGTTTCCATCGACATGAGATTGCTCGATAAAAATAAATAAAATTGAAAAAACTAAGGTGAAACAATATAAATTTAAAATCATATAGTTTGGTAAAAAGCATTATAACATAATTAAAGTGGAAAAAAAACTCATGTATGTGGTCCAAAAATTACAAAAGATTATGATTTGGCAGCAAATGAATTAAAGTGAAATTGATTTGTTGTTTCACATATTGCCCAGAAAGATAATGGTGATGCACTCTTTTTGTGATGTGTGAATAAGTTAAGTTTCTTTGTATAGGGAGGGGGTATGTAGAGGGATAGGGATAGCCTTATGTGTTGATAAAGAGCTATTTCCTCTAATAGCTAAATTCATGGATATTCTTTAAGAAATGTAGATGCCTTGGATTCCATTATTTAACAAAATAAAAATAATTACATCCCAATAATTGAATCCCTTTGGTCTATCGAACTGGTTGTAATGTTTTTTAGATGTATCGATGTTAAAATTAAATGATAATATCTCAGTGTATTTTCATTTAATATGTGATTTTCATGTACTGTGTATAATGTGTCTTCATTTGCTTAGCTACGTCGCATGAGCAATATTAGGTTCAAAGATGATTTTTTACCCTTCATCTGTCTTTGGCGTATTCAAATTATAGGGTTAGTTTGGTCATTTTGTCATTCATTATGGGCTCGTGATCTTATGTGAATTACATGTTATATCCTCGAATGGGCCAATCCTGCTTGACGATCTGTATTTTTTTTAAGTAAATAATTCACTCGACTTGATTGATATAAATTACATACAATCCAGGGCAGTAGACACGCTCGTTTGAAGGGTTTAATTGAATATAATACAGCTTTATATACTATTATAAAAGAGAACTCTATTGTCGTATCAAATTTTAAATATCCAAAGTTACCTTTCACCCATTCATTCCCTTTTCCTCTAATAAAATTTGATTATAATAATCATTTCAATATTTTTGACAATTTTACTAAAACACCTCTCAAATTTTGATATTTTATGTTTTTGAAGTCATTATCACATTATCAATAATAATATTAGTTATTTATAATTTTTAAATATTTTTACACACACATCGAGTATACCGTATGCTGTTAGTATAATATAGAAAAGAAAAAAGGTCTCCTACAAAGATTGTAATTGAGGTCTTTTTTTCCCTCATAAAATAATGTGAAATAAAAAAAGATATTTCTATTTATAGACTGAAAAAATTGGCAAGGAAAGTGGGCAAATGTATTTTAGACCATTATATTATTTTAGTTCATTCTTTTTTTTAACACTATATATAATATATTAAATGAAAAGAATGACAATGAAAAGCTGATGCAGACACCAGGGAGTACAAGTCTTCTTGTCGACCTATAAGAAAGGGACACGTACCCGCCAAAGCCCCATGACAATGCGACTTCAACCAGCCCCACGACGTGCTGCTCGCGCGTGCACCAGCGCCACCCTATATTAACAATATTGAATTATATATTCTTTTCAATTGAAAATAAAAAAGGGATAATTACACTCCCCTCCTCTAAAATTTTGGTGTAATATACGTAAATCTTTTATAATTTGAAAAACTATATCTAACACTCTTGAAGTTTGCTTTTTTCTAACAAATTAGTCATTCCGTCGATCAAAATTCACTGAATTTATCGATATTAGTAAAAAAAAAAATTTGAACGAAAATTGATATTTACCCTCCATTGGCTTGTTACTAACTTATAGCAAATTAAATAATTTTTTATAATGAATTAAATTACTCTTATAATGGTGAAAATATATTATATCACATGTATTAACACACGAGGGTTATTGATCATAAAATAATTTATTTGACTTGTAATAAGTTAATTTGGGTAAAAATAGATTTTTTTTTCAATTTATTTGTTGATATCAATACTTTCGATAAATTTGAACTAACGGAAGAACTTATTTATTAGACGAAAACAAATATCAGGAGTGCTAGATGTAATTTCTCAAACCATAAGGAGTTTAGGTGTAATTACACTAAACCTCCGGAGAGGAGAATGTAATTATTCTAATATTAAATTATAATTTCAAGATAAAAACAATGAATTATGATTATATTTTTTATTGTTTTAATTATGTTTAGAAAACGAAACATAGCTTGAAATTAGTATTATTCAGCTCGTTTTAATTTATTTAGACAATTGTAAATAAATAAAATAATAGGAAGGTTGTCTCAAACGCCTGAGAGCGAGTGAAGGGGGATTAATCAATCAGTTAAGAAAGTTTAACTCAGGTAATCTAACATCATTATGGAGGTTTTTTCAGTTAAATTGTGGTCTGTTGGTAAATTCATGAAACCAACGGCTCAGATTTGCTCTTGAAAAGTTGACGGATGGGATCCGGTGAAAATAGCATTTGTCTTGTTTTAAAAGGGGGGAGTTGTGTGAATACGGGTAGGTGTAAAGTCAATAAATGCATAATTACAAATTTTTGAGGAGGAACTGCTACTGCTTACCGGCAACCTCCTTGGCCACAATTTAAGTCACCCCAACCCCCTCCTCCTCCTCCCAAAAAAAAAAAAAAAATAATAATTATATTTACATCATCTGATCAATGATTTATTTATAAAAATTATTCATATTTTTTTTATAATTAAAAAATCACTCCCAATAATTAAAAAATTAGAGTAGCTTGTATGCTGATGTTAACGCTTTTTTGAGTATACGAGTAATTTAAAAAAAAATTATATATTTGAAACGAATTATTAATACATAAAAAAGAATGTGGTCCAAATAACAAATAATAATTTACTTTTACTCTATTATTGATTTATGATGATTAGTCGAGAACTTTAATGTAAGACCACAAAGTACAAATTGACAACATAATGAATGCTGCAATGACTATATCGAATGTATTCTGGTGAATCACACACACTCCTATATATAATTTATTTAGAATTTATGATTTACATATAAATAAGATTAATATTCAGAAAATATTAAAAATATAATTTATAAAATTTCTTGATACTCAAATCAAATATGGTCAGATCTAATTAATATATATATACACACCAAGTATTATTTTATTTATTAATACTTGATCAATTTTTTTTATTTATAACAATCATTTTATAAATGTTGTAAATCAAGAAATAAAAATAAAATTAAAAAGCATATAAGGATAAAAAGAAAAAGGAGGGGAGAGAGAATAAAACCGGAAGAGCAGGTGAGGCGGTAAAAGTTGGTGAAGTTTGACTAGGCAGTACGTGGCGGGCAGAGGATGGGGGAAGCAGGTTTAAATGATTTAGGTGGCTGCATTCAATTGCATTCTTCCCACTACCCTTCTCTCTCTCTCTTTCTCATGCGTCGTCGTCCCGTCGGCACATCATATTTTTTGTTATTATTGCCCCCTCCCACCTCCACATTTTGATGCATCACTTGTGCTTTTTGCATGTATATCATATTTTTTTTGTATTTTAAAAATATATTAAATAAAAATTTAAAAATTTAAAAAATATTATCGATACAATAAAAAAATTAATATACTGTGGTGAAAGATATTGTTGATCATAACTGACAAGTGTTTTTTTTTATATATATTAATATAATTCAAAGCATACTTATTAATTATTATACTATATGTATGCACTCTTCCCTCCAAATTTGGACCACAAAATTGAAAAGGAGGATCAAGAATTAGGATTGTCATGGGTTGGATTTTACTTTTGAAATTATATGATTTAGGATATAATTGCAACTATAGATTGAAAAGTAAAGATTTCTAATGATCTTTTTTAACTTTAGATACTTTTATTTTTTTCCACTATAATATGTTCTTCTATTTTATTTTTTTTAATAATTTTTGTTGAATTGTAATGTTAAGTCATTGCTTTAACCTACTAGAATAATTTGTTTATATTTGGATCAAATCGTGTATTTTCTTTCCATATCTGTCCCAATACTTGACGATTTTATCTCTGGATTCGGACCTCTATTTTCAAAACAAAAAGCAAATACGCGCCTTTACGTAGTCCATACATTATCGAAGAACATAATACTATTATATTTAGCGTTTAAGTTACTTTCAACTTGAATATTACTAAAAAAACGTAATACTTGTATTTTATATGCGTGTATTATGAGTGAAGTGTGACTGTTGAACAAATTTAACTATTTTTAGCAAACTTTTGGGATGTGTAGATTGCTTTACATGTAATGAGATAAGTGAGATGAAGGTTAAATGAGAAGATAAGCCAAGAGTTTCAAATTGGAAAGTCCACAATCAGCTGAAAACTCAGTTTTGCATCAACAGCGGTCTAGTTTGTTTGAATATGAAAACTTGTATCCAAACAAAGCTTGATCGTATTAAACCACTCACACATAAAGTGTAATATATCTGTCATGTAATTGGTCACTTTTTCTAAACTGTAAACCAATCACACAACAAGTGTATTGCACTTACCATAAAATTGATTCAAATTTATCCGAACCCAATCTAGATTATAATTCCCATTTGAACAATATCAGCATAGTATTATGTAGAACTTCAAGAACAGCTGCAAGAAAACAATGTTCTAGTGTCCCATGTTTTGTTCACATATATCAACAACGGCAAGAAAAGCAGCAACAGCAGATAAGAATCCAAAGTATAGGAATTCATCAAAGAACAGATTTTCAGAAATGCTGCAACATAGGTATCAGGCACACCTGCCCCCTTCAAGATTTCAGCATTAGGCACTATATATTCCTGCAGGCTCTCCACAGAAATGCCCGGAAACAATGAAAACTTCATCATCGGAACAATGGAAACTTCCAAGGAAACCAACACGTGGGACTATGTATTTGGGCGAATTTCAAGCTTCTTCCCAGCAAACCTGGTCCCAGTGTCAAAATCCTAACTGTGTCTGAGTTTGAGAAACATAAAGAGTGTAATAATACAATCTTGGGCAGAAAACTAGTTTCAGGAATGTATCTAAAGACAAATGGCCATTTCCCAACACCACACAAGATTTGGGCATCAGTCATATTATGGTTCCAGAAGAATGCAATAACAGAGTTTCTGGCCTTGCAGGGGAATCAAACCTGAAATGTTTAGACTTTTTTGGAGGAAAAACCGTGTGCCTTTCTGAGGTAAGTTGCAGGGAATGAGTCTTGATTTGCGCTCTCTGCAAAGCTGCTTAAAGTAATTAAAATCATCTAACTCAATCGTTGAGTTATTTCGAGTGCAATCATATTCCGTAAGACTAGATGCACAATTTAGTTAAAATCATTTGTTATTTCACGGAGAAGGTTCTACTTTTACTTTTTGAAACATTTTAAGCTCATTCCAAACTTTCTATATTTTAACATTTTAAGATTACGTGATGACTCATAGTTTAATTCTCTTTAAAATTGGAGATAATTATATTGATTGATATCAACATAACTTGGTTATATATACGACCCAAAAATAAAGTATGATTTCATCAATACAGAAAGTTGAAGGCCACTTATGAAGGAGCAGAAAAGGGCATGTTTGGTAACCATTTTACCTCTGCAGGTACAAGATCAGCAATAAACATGATATGTAAGAACTGCACAAAAGGTAGGCCAACAATGCAGAAGTTAAGCATCAGATATCAGATTCCACCAGAAAGACATTGTCATTCACCAAAATTTCTACAAAAGCAGAAAGAGTTGGGAGACAAAGGGATAAGAAAGTTGAATCAGCTCCCAAACAAACAGCGGACAAGAGAGTTAGTATTCTGGTTTTCATATGCATAGAATTTAATCTAAACTTATACACAATGAAAGGAAGACCAGTTAAAACTGATAACACAAAAAATTCCATGGGGACTGTTCGAGTGATTGAATGTGCAAGTATATGATGAAGAAAGATTCACAAACTTGATTGCAGCGGCAAGAGTGGATGAATAGATATCAATCACTTATCATACACTTTGACATTGCCAGCTTGTTCCTGATAGAGCTGCAAGAGTCCAGGAACTTCCTTCTCATAACACATGACAAACTTCTTTAAGAAATCCTTCTCTGTGGATTCAACAACGGGAACCAATTTGGAATGTTTCTTTATCAAACCATTCGCCACCAAAATCTTATAAACTGAACATCTAGGCCTAATCCTCTTCTCCAAGCTATACGAAATTAGTTGCGGCCTCTTCAACACAAGGGAATGATCAAAGCCCATGTTGTTGACAAGAAAATCCATTACAGCCATTATCTTACACTGGCACCAACATGCAATAAGGATTCTTCTCAAATGCCGAGATAATCTCATCATCCGACCAACCCCACTTCTTATAAATAGCCACCTTCTTTTCCGACATGGATTTACTCATTGACCGATGCACTTGAAGGCTAAAACGAACCTCAACACAGATGGGCTAAATCCCATTTTCTTGACCTCCTCTACGGTTTTCCTAAACCTTTTCTCATCTAACATAAATACCCTGGGCTGGTAAACCACCAAGAAGATAACTTTCTTATCCGGAACACCTGCCTCTCTCAAAACTTCAACATTAGGCAGCAGATGGCGTTGCAAATCACAACACAAGATCCTAGCATGCTTCTTCATGGAGACAAGATTTAACCCATTTGATTCAAACAGACTCTTCATATAACTATAAGATGGGATAATATGTTTCTCTAAACTCCTTTTGAAGATACCAGGTGCCGCCATGAAAATCTTGGCCACTTCAATATCAGAAATCCCCAATGACAGGAAAAACTCAATCTTGGGCAAAAGGGTTTTCTCAGGATCAGAGACAATAATACACGGGAACCTTCTGACCATGCTTCGGATTTGCTCTGTTGTGAAACCATGGTTCTTCAAGAATGCAATCACTGAATCAGGTTTTTCGGTGGACTCAATGTTCAAGTGCTTGGCAGCTGAAAACGCCTTTTCCCGGGAAAGCTCCCATGTTTTCATGAGGTAATTTGCGGTAAAAGAGTCTCGTTTTGCAAAAAACCAGATGGGTCTCGCAGCTGAAGAAAACAATTTGAGTTGAAGATAACATAGCTTGCCATGGGACGGAGAAACAAGGCTAGTAACAGAAAAGTTGGTCCGAAACCAAAATCTGCAAAGGGAATTCAACATCAGAGCATCGAATTGCCCGGAAGAACCCACCAACTGAATCAGATTATCCTCCCTCCTCCGATCCTCTTTCTCTCACTTAAACCCTAAATCCCAGTACCCATTTCCAGTGTACGAATTCGGAGACAGAGCGGCCACGAAAACGATGCCGCGTTTCATGCCCCGAAGCACCATTCTTGGTTGTTTGAGCTTTCACAAAATGCGACCATCTCAAATTTCTCACGTTACCATATCTGCCCAAATAAAAGTACATAGGTAATAAAACATTGAACCAAAATCACCACTCAACCCCCCACCATTTTGTTTTTGTTAATCTCAGTCCCATTCTCCTCATCTCTATAATATAGTGCTAACTTATAATGAATAGAAAATTAAAATTACAATATGAACTCAAACCATCTCAAAGGAAAAGGTATGTATAGCATTTACTTTTCAAACGAAATATCAACCTTTTGAATATTAGTGAGGGACAAAAGGAAATAATTAAAGGGCATAATGGGATTTTTCATTTGATATCGTATTCGACATATCGATTAAATGATAATTATATATTGATATGCATAGTTAAAAAATAATATTTTATTTTTATATTATTTATCATAAATACATGAATAATAATATAAATACCCGTTTAACTTCATTACAAAAGGGGTATACAAAAATAAATTGAAATATCTTATATTTAGAGATTGTTCAACTATGTTGGATCGCTTGTAGGCTTGGGAACAAGTCTGGATTTTTCAGATCCTCGCCATGAATCCACACTATTTGAGTAAAAAATAAATTGCGTATCGACGAGCAACATGTCAAAACAGATAGGACTCATATGGAATTATGACGAGTCTTGAGTCTATCCTAACCCACACTGTGTTTGCATCTTATTTATTTATTTTTACATATTTTCAACTGTTTGCCTTTTGGTTGTTTCACATCAAAGATAATTTTTTTCAATGTTATTTATTGATTTGTTTTTATGTGTGTTTAAAACACATATGCTTAACAAATGGAGTTTAGGTTCTTGAAACTTAGTTGGTTTCAAGTATATTTTTTAAATATAATATTAAATGCATGTACGAAAAAAATACAAATTGTATTTTTTATTTTTTAATCATATAAGTTGAAAATAAAGACCAAAAAGCTCTCCCTACTTACTCAATCTATTGGGGAGGGGGAAGAATAATAGGGTCGGACCCGTTTCCACGGGTTATGTACTAGAATACGATAAAAAAAAGTTAGAATGGAATATTTTCAAATATATTCAACGTGCCTCGTTGGTATTCTTAATGACTTACTAAATAATAAAATAACAATTTCAGTATATATAATCGCTTTGCTACATGAATTAAAATTTTGGCTAAATTTCCAAAATTATATTAATTATTCAATAAATAAAAAATGGAAGGGAAGGAATCTTTTTATTTGACTATTATTACTCATTAGGCCTAAGGTTGGACCAATGAGCAATGAATTTAAAAATGTGGTGGAGAGAAGTAGAGAAACCATATCTCGAGGGACTGCATCTGCAATTAAATAACCCTTTGAAAACAAAATTCTGAACACCCAATACAAATACAAAGAGTAGAGTTTCGCGGCTATTACCCCCACAGCGGAAATTAAATTAAAATAATTTTCATTCCTCCTCCCACCCTTCTCTCTCTAAAACACTCCCCCTTTCTCTCTCTAAAGTCACACTCTACGCACAAAATTCGTAATCTCATCTCTTTCGCTAGCATTTGTTCATAAATTTCAAATCTCCAGCTTTTTCTCCAATGCGGTGAATTGAATTTATCGGAAAGGTAAAGAGGAAGAAAAAGGGGTGGTTTTTTTTTTTTTTTTCTTTCTTTCTTTAGTTTTAGCTGATCTTTTGGTTTCATTTCATAACTGAGTTTTTGAATTTGAGTTGTATGTAGTTAGGGTTTTAAGTGATTGTTCCTTAATTTTCTTTTTTTGTGATTCTTGCTGGTTGTCGTTGATCAAAGGTGCTTCTTTTCTTTCTTCTTTTTTTTTTTCGGTTTTTTGGCTGCGAATTTGAGGCTTGTTCTGTATCTGAGTTGTTTTCTTGTTGATTTCACCTTTTGTGTCCTTGATTTTGCTGGAAAGTCGTAAAGGTCGTTGATTTAAGTTTTTGAAGTGCGTCTAATTTTGAATTTTGAGGATCTTTTAGCTGAGTGTCTTTGAGTGAACTCTGTCCGCGTTCGGGAGGTGATGTCGCATGTATATGAATGTGGCGGAATTGGCGTTGAATGTAAAATTGGAGCTATCATCTACTTCAATATTGAGTACGTCTTAAAATGTCTTAATTTATTTGTTTTTAAGTTATCCAGGATTTAATCACTTCTCTTGGCTAGTTTTCTATGTGGGTTTCTCTCTCTCTCCTCTATCTTCATTTTTCTTAGCTTCACAATTTATTTTTCTTTTTGGATGTTTTTTTTCCCTTAATTTTAATGCAGATTCCTTTTTTTTTTTTGGTGCTCATGTGACATTGCTTTAGTTAGATTTCAAGATAATTTTAAACGTCGAAATGGGTTTTGCAAATTTTATATATGTTTTTTTTCTGTGTTTTGTTTCTGCTATTCCGTGGTCCTAACAAGTATTTAATTCTGATTGTAAGTTTATTTGCCGCATTTTTACTTGTTCTGTTGAATAATTATTCATGGACGAGGATTCAGATAATTTTCTTGAGGAAAGTTGTGAGATTCTTCTTTGGGATTATAGTTACTTGTAGTTCCATAAAAAAACTTTAAGGTATTTATGCTCTCTATGTTTGTTCACATTTTTACTTTCTAATTTTCTTGACTATTTGTGATTTGGTTCTTGGTTAGCTGATAATGGGCCCCACGAGAAAGTCTAGAAGTGTGAATAAGCGATATTCTCAAGTGAACGAAGTATCTCCTAGCAAAGATGGAGATGGTTCTAAAAGAAGCAATAGTCGTGTGAGTTTCTGATGAATTATTATATTTCCTGTTACGTTTCACTTCCCCTGCTGAAAACTCACTCCTTGCTTGAGCTTGCACATGCCTTTTCATAGTTATCTTCAACTGGATTTATGATATCATTATCTTTTTTTATCATTTGTATAGTTGCTCACTACATAACATAGAAACTTTTGTCTTGAGTCTCACATCACTTTGGTTGTTATGGAGGTCCGTAGCATGAGTTTTCCTGCTGCATAGACTTTCTTGAGCTGTGGATCTCGTATAGATAATGGGCTATTTTTCCACTCACTTTTCTCCATTTTTGTGATTCAGACCTCCCATATATAGACTAGTAGGTAAATTCTTTTCAAGAAACTTAACACAAGTTTTGGTGATTGAGGTCTGTCCTGTGAGTTGGGATGCAACTTAGAAAGAGACCTTAGCTTACAATTACAAGGTTGCAAAAACGCTCCTACTTCCATTTCATTTATTATGTATGTAACACTGACATGTGAGTTGTAACTTGAGGTATTGCCAGCTTGAATCTTATAACAAGCTGTTACATCCGGCTCTGGCATGATCTCCCACCGGAAGTTATACCCAGTCATGCATGGTTACTGGGTTATGCATGTGCAGCAGCAGAATAACTATCTTTTTTTATTTTTTAATGCAGAAAAGGAAGTTGTCTGACATGCTTGGGCCTCGATGGACCATGGAAGAGCTAACTCGTTTTTATGATTCTTACCGCAAGAATGGTAAAGATTGGAAAAAGGTTAGTTCAAATTTATGTTAGACCTATTGACTAGTACATGCATGAACGACTGGTTTAATTTGTTACCAAAAAGTTATTTTACGTAAAAGTTATCCAATCTTTTCAAGATAAATTCGAGCAACGCTTTCTAGGTAACCTTAAAATCACAAACGAAGATCTATTGGACCTGATCCTTTCATGGTTTAAGCAGGGATTATCATGCCTTTCTGTATGAGCTAGTTTGTTGATTGCCACAAGCTTGTCTTTATCTTTGTTTTTGGCACTGGTACAGGTGGCCAACGCTGTGAAAAATCGATCTTCAGAAATGGCAGAGGCTCTTTACACAATGAACAGGGTACATTCTGGTTTTTGATTTATTTTGTTGAGAGTAATTACAAGATCAGTTCTGTTTTCGTGCTACAAGCATTATTACTTATTTTCGACTCTCTCTGTCACACACTATTTTATCTATGAAAATTCTCTCTTTCTTTTGGACTCCTATTTCAAGGCTATTCGTGCCTAGAGAGAGCACCTCTATATGGTCTATGACAAATGGTTTTGTACAAACCTTTGTTCCTTACCTTTGGCTCTAAAATTTATATTGGCCTAGGATGAGCTTAAGATGTCAACATCAGATGATCCTATTTATCGATATCTAGTAAATAATTGCATTAATTGAGACTCCCATGCAGCCTTGACTTTAATGTTTGGAATGTCATAGTACGTCAAAGTGAAATGACTTAAGATATAGGCATCTGTATCATATGCACAATAGCAAGAGATAGTTGTTTCTTAATGAACGGACTACAGAGATTATATGTTTAGAGAAATAGTAGTTTTGACATGGTAGTTTTTAAGATAGTGATGATCTATTCTCAGCACTTTAATAAACTAAAACCGACACTAAGTCTAAAATTTGAAAGTTGTCTGAGTTTCGACATCACAACATGATGAGACTGCATATCACCATGCTTCAACTACAATTGTATTGTTTTTCACTTATTTTCAGGTCTTAAATTTCAGGCGTACTTATCTCTTCCACACGGAACTGCTTCTGCAGCGGGGTTGATTGCTATGATGACTGATCACTACTGCAATTTGGTGAGACTATTTTCAATTCGATTATCAAGCTGATAGCTGCAGTCAACTTTATGTCATCAAGTGCTTAAATACTACCATAACATAATTAATAATTAACATATGTGACAAAAGCAGTTAGGTTTTGTTTACATTCTTATTTCTTTCCCTGTTCCTCAAGCATGTTTGTGCTCCAGCTTTCTGTATGCCTGGCTGAATTCTAGTTACAACTCGGTATAGCTTATATACTCTGATATTTTTATTCAAGTTTGTATATATAATCAATAGAAATTCAGTAGTAATGGTGGCTCATAATTTTGTGGGGATGGAAATTCATTTTTCGAGTTATCTTGTGGTATGTCAATTTTCCTCTGATTTCACCGAACAGGATTACTAGTATCTTTTGATGACATGTGTACTATGTGTTATTCTTGGTTTGACAGGCAGGAACTGATAGTGACCAAGAAAGCAATGATGGAGTGGAATCATCTCAAAAGACTCAGAAGCGTGCTCGTGGCAAAGTCCAACCTCCTACCTCTAAACCATCAGCCGATCCATTTGTGCCGCATTCTCCAACCATAACCTCAAATTATGGTTGTCTGTCATTGTTAAAGAAGAAACGCTCTGGTGGTATGTTAAAATGAAGACAAATCAAGAGTTGGTTTATTATTGCTATGCTTTACAACTCATATACTGAACCTTTGTTTGGATTCATGTATCTCTGCTGCATAGTTTGTAAGTAGGCACAATACCTGCATATAAATACATAAAACTTGAAATGGGTATATTTCTTTGGAACATTTACATGTCTTCTCAGGATTACAAATTTGTAGCTGAATTTCCTTTTATGCATAAGAATCATCTTGGAATTCCTTGTAGTTCTTTGTGTGAATTTCTCTTTTGGCCCATGGTATCATATGCATTTTCTATCCCTTTTAATGTTTATATCATAGTGGACATTCTATGTCTCGTGGTAAATTGTCTTTTCTTTCCCGTCTGCACAGTACTTCTTCTCAAATTAAAGAGAGTTCACAAGTTTTTCTCTTGTTTTCTTTCTTTTCCCCATTGCTTTCTTGCTGCTATTCACTGATGTACAATAAGCTATCTTTCTGAGAATATATTGTATGGACTTTCCTTTTAGGAACCAGACCTCGTCCTGTTGGAAAAAGGACTCCAAGGTTCCCCGTCTCATATTCATATGAAAATATCAATGGGGAAAAATATTTTTCTCCAACAAGGCAAGGCTTGAAACTCAAGGCCAGCACTGATGACGATGAAGTAGCTCATGAAGTAGCCATAGCTTTGGCAGAGGCATCGCAGAGAGGTGGTTCTCCTCAGGTTTCTGGAACTCCCAGTAAAAGAGCTGAAAGTGTCATGTCATCACCTTTTAGGCATGCTGAAAGAAAGGTAATGGTTTCAACTTATTTACCTAAAACAATTTCTTTAGCCAACTTAAAGAATTGCTGTTGGTCACAGAATTCTGTAGCAGAAATGGTCAATGCCAAGCCCTTGGCTGCTGACACGGATGAAGAGGATTTGGAAGGAAGCACAGAAGCTGACACTGGCGAGTTGTCTGGGTATAAGCCTTGCATGACGGAATCTGCAAGTTTCCTTACAACAAGGCAGAAGGGGACTAAAGTTGAAGGGAAGAAGATTGAAGTTGATAACAATAATCAGAGTCATTTGGATAACATCAACGAAGAATGCAGTGGAACAGAGGAAGGTCAAAGGTTAGGTGCAACAAGTGGGAAATTTGATGTAGAGGTTAATAACACCAAGAATTCGAGGTCCTTCATGCAGAGTCAAAAAAAGAAGAGCAAAAAGGTTCTTTTCGGAAGAGGTGCGGCAATTCTTTTTATTCCTTTCTGGGTTAAGCTTTGAATCCTTGTTTATCTCTCTGAAATTTGTGTAGCCAGATTATAGGACTTTGTATTTGATGTGTTGGTTATATTCAGAAAGAAAGTTTCTGATTCATGTCTTCAGCATAGTGATAGTTATATATCTGTCTGTAACTGATTGTTTTATGGAGTCCGGAGCTAGTATTTATAGAAATAAGTGATACTCGGCAGAACTTGCTTGCTTATGTTTCAAGTTGCTTAATATAATTAATGTTCCTTTTCCTATGTTGCGTAGCCCCTATAGTTCTTATGAAATAAGTGCATAATACATGCGAGTATAACTACAACCTTGTTAGTGCATTAGTCAAATGCCTTCTTGCATGTGGAACCTGAGATGTTAAGATAGGCTTTTGTCTTTCAGACATTTATTTGGGCCTAGGGACTATAAGTGCTAATTTCACTGAATATACTATTTTACTCAACAATCTGTTCAATAAAAGATGTTGATCTTTTTAGATGAAGGCCCCGCGTTTGATGCCCTGCAAACTCTGGCTGATCTGTCATTGATGATGCCAACAGAAAATGAAGATGGTATGTAATCTGCGTGCACATTTTTTTATTTTAAATAATCTATGATGGCTGTGAAATTTATTGCATATATTTCAATTCTGCTTTGTTGGTTTCCTTCTTGTTTGCTTTAACATGTGTAATCATCTACTTCTCTGCAAGATGCATATTGTGATTGTTGCTTTGTACGCCATTGTACTTCTTGTATGGTGTCTGCATATAGATCCATCATGGTTTGCACAATTTCCTTAGAATGTGGGGACTTTTAGGGTTCTGATGATGATAGTGCCTCAGTTATCTTTATTGAAGGTTGTGATTTTCAATGCTGTTTTCTTCAGTAAGCAGTTAATTTCATTATAAGGAGGTAAACCTGGGAGATTAATCAATTTTTCCAATTTCCATCTTGGATGTTTGGTCTGGTTGTAAGCCTATTAGGATTTTGAATTTATTTGTTAGAGAAAAGATTAAGATGTTTCCATTAGATGACATTGTGAAGTTCATGGATTACATCTGGTGTAATTCTTTATTTGATTTCTCTGCAATCAGATATATATTATGAATTTACTTGTATGCTCTTGGTTGATTGAACTATTTTTTCATTTATCAGAATCAAGAGTGCAGTTTAAAGATGAACATGATGATCATGTCGGTGAATCTGTACCATTAGAAGCTCTGCCAGCAAACCAGCCAAGAGAAAAACGTAGATCCTCGGGCGTAAGAATGAAAGGGCATCTTGTATCAAGTTCTGAAGTTGCTCCCAGCAAAACATCAAAACCTGGAAAAAGTTCAATTTTTGATGTTAGTTCTGTTCCTGAAGAAAACCACGATTCTCATCAGCCTATCACCAAAACAACGAGAAAAAAACCAAAAATGCAAGTATCTAAGGTGAGAAAGGCATATTTCTTTTTCGTCACTCGTCACCATTGTGAACTTGATCTCTGGCATGGTTAGTTTACCGAATTAATTTGCAGATTCAAAAATCTGAAGCTCATCCGGATATTCATCTTGGTGAATCTCTGGGGAGTGAGGTACTTTACTTTTGCTCTATGCTTTTACTGTTTTTAACATTATTATTAACTTTATTACTCTTTCAAGATAATTATGGATTGAATCTCTTCAGAGTAGATATGCACATCATTTATTTTTCATTTTCTTAAATAGGTGGAATTATAAAAATCTGAAATTCAATGATTCTTTAGAAATTTGCTGGTGTTGGATGCTAAAAAGTTCTACTTGTGATTGGTTTAAAAACTTCTTCTTTATTGGTCTCAAATAGCTTAGTCACCTCCCAAGTAATTTGGTTCTGTAGTGAACTCACTGAATGGTAATGCTGTTTTCCCTTAGGTTGGAGATGCAGGGAAGAAATTAACGAGCAAGATCAAGAAATCAGCCCGAAGCAGTTCACCAAAATTGATGAAAATTTCAGAAAATTCTTCCAGTGCTGATCTACGGAAAGAAGGGAGCGATTCAGCCCAATCAGACATACAGGTTCCTGTGGTTAACCAGGTCAATTTACCTACTAAAGTTAGAAGCAGGCGTAAAATGAACCTGAAAAAACCACAGATTCAGAAAGATTTGAAATTTCCGGATAAAATCTCTGATGACCAGAGTAATCTGCCTTTTGGTTCACTCCATAACACAGCATTTAATTTAAAGGTCTGGTTTTCTTCAATTCCTTCACTTCTGCAGTTTGATAACTGAAATATTAGTTTTCACTTTTCCTATTCTGTCATACAGGAAAAACTGTCTAATTGTTTGTTGAATCAGCGTTTGAGGAGATGGTGCACTTATGAATGGTTCTATAGTGCCATTGATTATCCATGGTTTGCAAAAAGCGAGTTTGTTGAATATTTGTATCATGTTGGATTGGGTCATGTTCCAAGATTAACTCGTGTGGAGTGGGGTGTCATAAGAAGGTATACTTATGCAGTTTTTAATAGTTCAACTTTTTGGCTGTTGATCATCTAAGCCGGATGGTCCAAAAGTATGGCAATGCATCACTCTTTACCCTAATGTTAAAGCAGTTCTCTTGGTAAACCACGACGATTTTCGGGGCAATTCCTGAAGGAAGAAAAGGAGAAGCTTAATCAGTATCGGGATTCCGTTAGGAAACATTACACTGAGCTCCGTGAAGGCGTAAGGGAAGGATTGCCGACCGACCTTGCAAGGCCTTTGTCAGTTGGACAGCGTGTCATTGCAATTCACCCCAAAACAAGAGAGATTCATGATGGAAGCGTGCTAACTGTTGATCACTCAAAATGTCGGGTACAATTTGACCGGCACGAACTAGGGGTCGAATTTGTCATGGTATTCTACTTACTGACTTGCAGCTTGTTCTCATGATCTCATTGTATATTGATGTTTTACAACTGAAATCCACACTATTGCTTAAATATAATAAATGCACTACTAAAACTCTCGGACTAAGTATTTCTAACCTTTTTAAGGTTATTTTTCACCAGATAATCTGAACCTACCTGCAGTTCTTAGATCGAGCCTTTATTCTTAACTTCCTTTTTCTTAGTTATTATTTTCTCTAGTTGTTGAAAAAGATAGGCACAACTGGGTATATCTACACATGAAAGTTAATAGACATGAAAGGTTGAAGCATATTTGCTATCCGCTTCACCACAAGGTTGAAGCATGATTTACTATCCCCTTCCCCAAAGGGTTGAAGCATAATTTAGTACCGATTTCATGAAAACCATTGTGTTAGTTATTGAATATGTTTTCTATACTATAGGCATTAAATAATAAAGAAAAACTCATGGTAACCATTTGAGCCGATGAAATCCGGTACTTCATGGTGGACCTACCTGTATCATTTTCTGGTCCAATGGCATATCTTGCTCTTATGCATGTTCGATGTAAATTATCTGCTAAGCTCCACTTTAGTTGTGTCTGATTCGAGATGACCTTTGCCGATCTCTGTGTAAAGAATAATATTTTATGGGAGAGAATGTGAATGGACAACCTAATGACTATTTGTTAATGCTTTAGCATTTTCTGTTTTCTGCAAAAGACTGAATTTTGCTTCTTTTATTCTGTTTATTTTCCTTCTGTTTGCTTTTGTTTCTTTGTGTGGTTTATGCAACTCTTTTGCTTGCTAGGATATTGACTGCATGCCCTTAAATCCTTTGGAGAATATGCCTGCTTTGCTTGGAAGACACACAGTGGCAGTTGATAAATCTTTTGAGAATTTCAATGAACTACAAATACATGGACGAGCAAAAGAGCACATCAAGCTTTCCCCTGGTGACAATCTGGATAGCATTGATGGTATTTCTCAGTTGCCTCCATTAGCTAATCCTGCCATTTTGTTGGACCAGACAAAGGCATGAATTCTCTCCCTAATTTTCTTCTAACTAATTTGCATTATATATTCATTTCTACTCAAGTTCAGTTACCATTTTAGCCTCATGGATAGATACATTACAAAAAACTCAGCAGTGTCAACATTGCCAACATTATTGGAGTCTTTGGGAAATTTTGAACTATTATTAGTTGGAACTTTCTATTGCTTGGAATATTTATATGTTATTTGTTATTGCTGATGCATTCTAATTTTGACTTTAAATATGAGCTATTTATATGATTGAAAACCTCTAGGTAGTTCTGGAAAAAATTATTTAGTGGAGAATGATCTTATTTACGTGAGCTTGCTGATCTGTAAAAAATAGTGAATTGGCAGTTTTTCATCTGACTATGTATTGCATTTCATTAATGGCTCTCTGCTTCTCACTAGCAAAAGATTATAAGTTCAGTGTAGAACAGAGTATCTCAAGTAAGATTCTGTTCACCAGGTTGCTTCTGCAAATACCAATGTGCAGACAAGGATTGGACCTGCTGATGCTGCAACTTACCAGCAGATGGCATATTCTCAGCCTAGTACACTAGCTCATGTCCAGGCAAAGGAAGCTGATGTTCAAGCTCTTGCTGAGCTGACTCGTGCTCTTGATAAAAAGGTATCAGTCTTCCCCTGATGATCTGTTTAATATGTTGTTGTCAACTCAATCAGCAGCCTTCTTTCTTGATTATCTAACAGTTAATACATGGATTTATAAGTATCTCTCAATAATGACATTATTTGCTGTTTTATGGATGGATTATGCGGGTTTGTTCTCTCAGCCATTAAGTATGTTAGTATCTTTTTCATCTGAACGCCATTACTATATGATAATAATTGGAGCATCCTGCTGTGTACCGGAATTAACATCAGTGCATTAGAATGCTCATTCTTTTGTTTGCACTCATATATGCAGGAAGCTATTGTTCTTGAGTTGAGGCGCATGAATGATGATGTGTTAGAAAATCAGAAGGATGGTAATAGCTTTTTGAAAGAGTCAGAGCCATTTAAAAAGCAGTATGCTGCAGTACTTATACAATTGAATGATGCCAATGAGCAGGTATTAATCATCATACAGGAGACCTAACACCTTCATTTTTCCTCATATTGGCAAATCTTGTTGCATTTGGATCACAATAATTGTGGAACAACTTTTTTTTTGGCAGGTTTCTTCAGCTTTACATTGCCTGAGAGAACGGAACACATATCAAGGTAAATGTCCACTTACATGGCCGGGGCCGGTGAGCAATCATGCTGATGCTGGTGGCACATTGAACTCCTCTGATCGTTCTGCATATCAAACTCAAGAATCAGGATCAAATGTGAATGAAATCATGGATAGCTCAAGAACTAAAGCCCGAAAAATGGTGGATGTAGCTATGCAGGTAAGGAAGGCATTCAATTCTGTATTTCAATTGCCTCCTCTTTAGTCTTAAGTGCTTCGATGTTTTGTGATAAACATGTTGTAGTCAAGCCATTGTGTGAGAGAGTCAATACTTTGAATTTGGTCCAGAACCTGATGTTAACATAGACTAGCACTTGTTTCTGACATTTATCTTGGTTTGGCTTTTTGGATGACAAAAATGTTTCAGAAAACTATCTGAAGTACATTTTACTTCTGACTAGCCTCAACTAGTATAAAATTCAGCGAATTGGTGAAAGTTGAATTCCTCACTTAGGTGTAAGATTCCAAAAGACATGGTGCCTCCTATTGTCAGCATAATGTGAAAGGATACTGTAATTTAGACCAGCAATGAATGCTCTCTGTATGATCTCATTTGTTTTTCCTTTGGTAATTTTTTTATATCTTTTCCTGTTGTTGCACACAACACAAGCAGAATGAAATGCAATAATCTCTTGGAATAACAGCCACTTTCTATCAAATTGATTTTGAAGAGATTTTTCATATTTTTATAGGCAATATCATCACTGAAGAGTCGGGAGGATACCATCGAGAAAATTGAGGAAGCTATTGATTATGTAAATGACCGGCTTCCCTCGGACGATTCTTGCATGCCAGTGGTTAGTTCGTCCACCTTAACTCTGTAACTCACGGTTATCCATTCTGTCATGATCTGTTGATTTTCTGAATGTGAAAAATGTTACAGGCATCCGATCCTAAATTAATGAATTCATCCGATATCTACACTCAAATTCCTTCAGAGCTGATTGGAAAATGCGTAGCGACTTTGCTCATGATTCAGGTGAATTGTAGGAAGATAGCAAACACTCACCCCTCCCTGGATTAGATTCCTGACACAGGTGGTTGCATATTGTCCCCAAAGTGCTGATAAAATCATCTTTTGTATAATTGCAGAAGTGTACAGAAAGGCAGTTCCCTCCATCAGATATTGCAGAGATACTAGATTCTGCTGTAACAAGTTTACAGCCACACAGTTCTCAAAACCTTCCTGTTTATACAGAAATACAGAAGTGCGTGGGCATCATCAAGAACCAAATATTGGCACTAATACCGACTTAGTCAAATAACCTGTGATGGATGGAGGTTCTCTATGTATCTGCCTTATAGATAGTTAAGTTGGGCTTCATTCAGCTCTAAAGCTAGACCCTTTTCCCTTGGCTTCATAGGTCAAATGGATTAGCACTTCTACAACTTATTTCTGTCAGTTCTTACTACTAACTCTTATCCGGTAAATGAGCGTAGAAGGTTGACATAAACATTAGTGTCATTGCTCATTAATTCTGTTTAGTAGTGGCTTTGATTGAATAGCTTGTATTTTACATTGAGTAGGGGATTGTCTTAGCAAAGTTGTAAATTAATTGGAGAAACAGTTGAAAGAGCAATAAATTAATGATATTTGCCTGGTTTTCCAGCTCTGTAATTATCAGGCCCTAGATAACAACCATTGGGTCACATTAGAATATATAGGATGAACAAGAATTATAAAGACTTAAGATAACCCAAAGGTGTGGCCTAATCGGTTCAGAACATTCCAGAATTTTTCAGTATTGCTGTAACACTTTGCAACTTGGAACAATTGAAGTGTCACTGAATGTAAGCATGGCTAAAGTGGGCTTTGTGCTTCAAGCTTAAAAGGACTGGACAACAGTGAAAAACAACGTTTATATTCATCTATTCTAACAAACTTAGTTCGTGCTTTCTTTTTCAGATTGTAATCCAGAAAGTAAAGAAAAAGGCATTTTTTTTGGAGCTAATGGGTCTCACAATCCAAGATCCTAAGTTCCATGTTTAACAGATTCAGCTTCCCGTGCATCTGCCGATAACACTCCAAACTTCGATGTAGATCATAGTTTCAGCTTCTTTTTCGGTCTTTTTGATGTATTGGCAATGGAATCCTCAAGTTTCTGCAGAAGCATGGAGGACCTCACCATTTTGATACTAAGATTAATATCAACTAACAAATGGAAGCGAACATACAACATACCTTTTGTTTATTTTTTTTATTCTTCTCCTTCTTTTCCTTCTTTTTCTGTTTCTTCTTCTGCTTATGCTTCTTCATCACAGAGGTCTCTGTTTTCTCTTCTCCATCAGAGTCCTATCAATTTCACGAAAGGGATTCAACAACAATATGATAAGAAAAAAGAAACAGTAACAGAACTCTGCAGATTTAAGTTATCATATCATGGGGACTCCGAAAAGCTCCCCCCACCTCTGGGTGGTTTAATTTAAAAAAAAAAGTTATCATATCATGAAAAAGGCACCTCAGAGTCCCCAAAAGTATTGACATGCTGAATCATTCTTCCTGATGTTGAAGTTCCACCTGAATAATACATAAGGAGATTTAGCATGATATCTTTAATAAGCAAAGTGGAGACACGAGTATACAATGAGATTGTATGGGCATGAGTTTGCTACAATGTTTATTTACTCCAATTATGACCACAAGAAAGAAGACACAATAATATTTTTTTCCAAAGAGAATTTTAAGGACAAAAGAAACCAATATGGAATTGGTGGCTTTCTACATCACATCTGGATTAAATATATGTTGAAGTTTTGGCAGGCTGAGTTGCAGAAAGACAATTCACATTTGTTATGGAACTGCCTGCGTACTTAAGAAAAGAGAAGGCCGAACATGTGCTTGCTCGTTAATCAATCCAACTCTAAAACACCCCACCCCCCCAACCACCACACATTCTTCCACACAGACACAGGGGATCACAAGCCTTTTTCTGACATAACTAAACAGACCTTTCTTTGGGTTTCTGGCAATCCTTTCAAGTTTCAAGAAACCAAGTATATCCTCTATGCCAAACTACTTGATTCTTCAGTTAAAGAAAAGAGAAATTTCTGAATCAGATACAAGGAAAAGTAAGAATCCAGTGGAATTCAATTTGCTAGCAAAATTGTAACACATACATCACAACCTAAAAAGAGAGAGAGCAGGACCAGACATGAAATCCAGGAAGTTGACACTAATGCTGCATTCAACACCGTTCTAAAACTTTTTTGAGCATTTTCCCATTCCAACTTTTAGCTTCCCAATAAAACACAACATACATCAACAAAGTCCTCAAAACTCAAAAAGTTTGAACGCATCAGCAATTCCATCACAAAAAGCAAACTTGTAGCTAAGTAATGATAGAACTACGCCTGACGAAAGAGAAAATTCAACCAAACATTTCAGCTTTGATGTAACTGAATAAAATGAGAAATCCATACTGCATTGAACAGTTTCTTTGGCATTCTTCACAGCTAATTCAACAAGCTTTGGATCCACAGAAGCCAACCCATTTGGCTCCTGAAGCTTTCTTTCAAGGAATTTAGCAAGAGCAGCTGCCTTGTTTGTCTTCAATGGCCCCCCAGGATGAGCCTGCCTTCACATAACAAAACCCTGAATATCAACACTTTCATAAACAACCACGCCACATAATAAAGGCAGCAACTAATATAAGTTCATATATGCAATTTATATGCATATATTTGCACCTGCACATACTTATAGCAGTGCATCTGGTAGAACATACCCTAATTGCCTATATCTTAGTCAACCACAAAAACATAATTCTCACTACGGATTTTACAAAATCAAATCGACTTGTGTAGGGTAATAATGAAGTATAATAATCAAACATGCGAAGCAAACTCAAAACCTAGAAAACATCTATCCCATTAATGAAGTTCGCGAGAAGAAACTAAATTAGTGAGAATAGCAAATTGATTAGGCTTATACACGCAACCTATTAACATTCATACGCAAGTAATGTATGTATGTAAAGGTTTAGGAACCTGGGTTGGGATCGGGTCTGAGTTGGCGCAGATGGAAGAGGAGCGAATTTGCTTCCTCTCAGAGCCCTTTTCTCCTCTTCCGTCAGACTTTCCATCTCTCTCTCCCCACCTTCTCTCTCAATGTGTATGTATATGTATAATGTATGTCCATTGTGTGTATAGAGAAGAGGATTTGAAGCCACGGAACCATTGAAACATATATGGATAAATTATGTTTTGGCCCCTTTACTTATTTTGACTTTCATGCTGGCCCCTTTACTTATTTTCCTTTTTTAATAAAAAAGTAAATTATCTATAATTTAACTTAATTACAATTACCATCTAATTATTCAAAAATTATTGATGTTCAGTATAATTATGTAAATCAAATTGAAAATTTTAATATTATCCTTACATCGTTAATCCTACAATGTATTATGCATTTACATGTAATAATATAATATAATATACATAAAATATGTTTTTTTTTCTTTTGGAAAAATAGTATTTATATACTCACAAGTCACAAGTTATGTATAATTAATTTCAGTAAGAAAAATCATATAGACAATATTTATTTAAGTAACCTTTACTAGTTTCCTATTTCATTACTTTGATGGGTTAATGAAACAACAATTTAGCTAAAGAAATCCTTCATAAGTTGCTATTATTAAAAGGGGGTTTTAGTTAAATCCAAAAGCAAATTTTCATCCATACACATGAAAATTCATATTTGTTGGATGAAACCCTATGGAAGGGGAGGGGGTTCTACTTTACTATTATTGTTATTAATAATTTTTTAAATAATAAAATTATATTTGTAATTAAATTCATTTCCTACCAAAAGGAGGTCTCAAATCATATTAATAATTTCAAGAAACAAGATTGTGATTAAATCAAAGTATAGGCTGCTAATACTAATTCACACGGGCACAATATTTGCCATCCTTACCACAAAACATACAACTGAAATGTGAAAGGTGAAGATATATCTTTGAACAAGTGCAGCATTTCTGTTATTTCTTCTTTTCAACAATGGCATAACACAGCAGGAGTAGACGAGTAATGTTAAAACTCTTGATCAACTGTTCTATGATCTTTGGTACTAACCGAAAAGCATCGCCACATGAAGAGTGAGGGTGATCCACACAACCACTCATTAGACAACCAAAGAAATGTCTCTGAATTAATAAAGATTACAATCATTCATCCACCCAACCATCTCTCCCTTATTGGTTCCCAAACTTCTACAGCGGTGCCGGCAACAACTAGCCGCTCCTGTATTTTCCTCCACAAAAAATCAGCTCAAATTTGGCAATCACTACTTAAGGGAGACCAGCGGTTTCTGGCAAACCCCAATATCGACCTAAATTCCTCGTTTTTTTGCCTATTAACTTGAACCAGGCCATGCGAGAGAGGGCAATCCAATCTTATATATGAAAGATATTGTTGGACCATTTGATGTTGCCATTGTTTTAACTGCCCAAGAGAAACCGGAAAATATCACTCAGCGTAATGATACCTTCCACGCGCTTGCTCCCAGCTTCAATAATAACGAGCCGTCTGACCCCTGCAAATAGCCGCGTGAAAAGTAATATACATAGGGACTTCGGGGAACAACATTTGCAATTAATAAACATCAGTCCAATTGTATGTGTGTACTACTGAAGGACCACCAAACAAATGACTGGTAAGTATGTGGAATGTCTTAAAAAAACAAGGGAAGACAAGAGAAGCGAATAAAAAAGGGAAGGAGAGGGGAAGGAACCTGGCTGGGATAATCTCTCCAAGACCTTGTGGAGTGGATCAGACCGCAAGCACATATGACATCTTTGATTGGTGTAGCCATATGTTGAAAAGGGGTCATCTCTGTACTGCAATGCCTATATATAAGAATTGGACAATATATGTAAGAAACAGAAGTATGTTGAAATAGGGCCAGCACATCTCTGTACTCATGCAAGGATAGATATAATTCAGGATAGATATAATTCAAGTCCCCTAAAAATACAATTAGCACGAACCTGATGAATAGTTGTTTCTTCAAGATTAATGTGTGTATAAATTTTGTCCTTTGCCAAAGTAGTTATGTCGCTGCAACAAACTATAACACATAAATACCAATTCCAAGTGGCAAGTGCTGAAAATATAACTCATATACCACAAGCATGGTATAACAGTACACAATACTAACCTCCGAGAATACACGTCCAATAAGGAGTCATTATCATCAACAATTGGGATCGAACTAACTTGTGCTGAGAGAAAACCATCCAGTTAATCACACAGAGAAAAAGTATTAAATGGTTAAGGGAAGGAGTAAGTTAATTTCTTCAGAAATAAGTCAACAGTTTTATGCCAGGAGAGTAGATTGTAAAGAAAGGATGAGATGAAGATTGCTTCTCACATGTGCTCCAATTGTTAGAGCATAGTAGATACCTTGGATTAATAAATTCAATGCTGAACTAAGTGAAGCATTCGGTCTCAACATTGCCAATGGCCGCCGATTTGGCTCTCCAATTTTTGGAACCCAAGTGCCTACAGGGATTGCAAAAAGTGGGAATTGAAGTACTGGTAGAGAGCTTGGTGAGTGCTTAAAAAACCGGCAAATACCTGTAAAGCAAGAGAAAATGTTGATATATCAAATATGAGCGCTTTTGGTTTCCTCAGAGTTGATACGCCTCAAGCATACACATATACTTATACACAGAAGTGGCTGGTTAATTTTCCTCACATTTTAGTATTCCGGAAAGTGAAGCAAGGTGCAGCAAATGTGGGTTTGAGCCACCCGCTGACGAAGAATGAAGGATGGGAACCGTAGCTACACCATTTTGCAAAATCTTCAAAGCAACTTCCTTCAAACTGTCATCTGGCCCAGCCTGAAATCCGGCAACCAAGTCAACATGAAATAGTAGCCTAAATACTAATTCTAGAATACAAGAGAAGAAATGTTGCTTGGAAAACCAAATAAATTTTTCATCAAACTAAAGTGCAAATTTGGGTAAGTCAAGGATAGAGGGAACATGTTTAATAATATATTACCACAGAGCAAATATAAGCATTTCCATAGATACTTAGAACACAACACATGCATGTTCTCATACCTATCACATAACCTATTTTTTCTTCACTGACAGACACTTGGGCTTTTCCCAACTTAAAACTCAATCAAATGATACACCTGCTCAGGAAATCATGGCAATACCGAAGTAAACAGCAGAAAGCCAAAAATGCTTCTAAGTATGTGGACAGCTTCAATCTTCCACAAGGGTGCCGAAGGCAAAACCAAGTTTTCTACTTATTGTTTCATCAGTATAGGTTATTGAAGAGAGAGAATCAGTGTGAAGAGCATAATCAGTAACCAAATTATCCATTCCATCCATACTTGTATCATAGCAAAATTTTCACTTTCCATGTGCAAGATGTACATATTTTTCATTCAGGAAATCAGTATTCAGTATGAATACTTACTTGTACAAGTTGTCTTGAAACAGCACTCCTTAGCCCATTAACTTGACTATTTAGATATGATTTTGCCACTTTCCAAGCAGCTATGGTGTGGGTCTCAAGCTCTTCCTCGGTCAAATTGGACCCATGGCTGCCAAGCTGCCACACATCAAGAACATCAACATATACATTTCAAGACTTTGCAGCACCATATGAGAAACTATGGTCCACACCCAGAGAAGAACTATTAGTTTCTGTAAGAACTACAATTAGGGAATTAGCATTACTTATTCCCTTTACAAACCAATCCTAAACCTACATCCAAAAGCATAGACCCCACCAATCATAATACACCAATGGTTGTGAGAAGAAAAGTCAAATGAGGCAAGAGAGAGGTCAGCAGTGAACAAGGATTCATGAAGCAAAACATCACAGGTGAAGAAGCACCAAATATATAGTTGGTCCAGTGAAATTTTCCAGACGCTCTATCATTTTTATCACTCAAGAAAACAAATTCTCATGAAGGACCAAGTCCTCATGGTTGTTACTGTCATACATCATAATGTAGCACATATCTAATATTAGTCACTGCAACATCCAATAACTCAAACATAACAAGTGTGATATCTGTGCCAGTTACAAGGTCAGAAAGCATCTTGCACAATTTTAGACGATCTTCTACTCATGGTGTCAGAGTTTTAGATAAGTGAGAGAGAAATAGAACACCAACATTTACTTGGTTCGGTCATATCACATACGTCCACGAGACAAATGCCCAAAGGGCTAAATCTTATTATTCTCTCTTAGTTTGATGATATAAGCTTCATCTATTTATATATGTGAATTACATATATGTATAACACAAAAATAAGGAAATATCTCCAAAATCAAATCATATAGATATCACAAGAGTCACTAAGAGTTTGTTGTGATTCTCTTCTGATTTTACAGTTATTTGGAGAATCAATTCTGATTCTCAACACTACCCTCAAGTTAGACATTGAGATCTTGATTGTGATGTTCAACTTGCACAACAAAAGTCAAAACTTTTCTTTCAGTGTGACACCAGGGGAGGTCATCGGAGGTCAAGGCGTCGTCATAACATGCACACGCATCCACAGTAGTGTAAATAGAAACATTAAGTCACACAGCCAACTTTAGGTGCAAAACACCAGTAGAAAGGCATTTACCCAATCAAAAGCAAGGTCGACCAGAAAAAAGAGACCGACAAACAATTTAGGTGTAGAACACCATAAGTAGTGAAAGGGGCTCAGCCCATCACAAGTAGAAAGGTCGGTTAGAGAATGAGACTGACACACACCCGTAGTAAAGACTTGGTGGAGCCAGTGTTGCCTGCATAGCACAGGCAGTGTTAGCACAGCAGTTAGGGTTTCAGGTGGTAGTTGCGGCGCGCAGCTAGGGTTTGAAAAGGCAGCGCAGTTACGACAGCAGCGGCGCGCTAGGGTTTCAGCAGGCGCTCTCTCTTTTTTTCTGTTCT
Source organism: Sesamum indicum (assembly GCF_000512975.1). NCBI lineage: Eukaryota > Viridiplantae > Streptophyta > Magnoliopsida > Lamiales > Pedaliaceae > Sesamum > Sesamum indicum. Next base: position 1,289,797 of record NC_026154.1, read on the forward strand.
TTTTTCTTTTGAGAAACCCGCTTTGATACCATGTCAGAGTTTTAGATAAGTGAAGAGAGAAACAAAAGACCAACATTTACGTGGTTTGGTCATACGACCTACGTCCACGAGACAAATGCCCAAAGGGCTAAACCATATTATTCTCTCTTAGTTTAATGATATAACCTCCACCTATTCCATATGTGTATAACATAAAAATAAGGAAATATCTCCAAAATCAAATCATATAGATATCACAAGAATCACTAAAATTTTGTTGTGATTCTCTTGTGATTTTTCAATTATTTGGAGAATCAATTCATGATTCTCAACACATGGATTAGCAAATATTTAAAAATGACACATTATTTGATATCCAAACACATTTTGAGGGGAGTTATCATTCACGCCTGTAAAAGTGATCCAAGTTCCCATACCCACTACAAACACTGGCTGGGAACTGCCGGACTAAGAGCTTCCAAATGTACACTAGTTATATGACCATAAACATATCTTTTACCACTCTTTTCATAATGATAACAGATATATTCTCCCTTTCTAGTTCAGGAAGTTGGAATCCAATATAAAATATTTTATCTGAACTTATTATTATAAGCCAGAAAAGCCCAAAACCACATACAACAGAGGAAAACTAATTTTTCTATGTAGAAAAGAAGCAAAGAGATTAGTAGAATGCAAGATGTCTAGTTACCTCATCAGGAAAGCAA
>NC_026154.1:1290549-1316747 GCF_000512975.1 Sesamum indicum
ACCCAGGAAAAAGAGAGGACATAAGTTTGTCAACATAAATTTTATTCATTGCAGTGTATACCTCTCTCATAATTAAAATAAAATCCAATGCGCTGAGAACTCCAACAAATTTGCCCTTTGAGAAGTCCCATAAGGGTGCCATGGAGATTCCCTGGAAAGGAGCTGTTGGTTAGAAGGTGGACTCAAAAGTATGTAAATGAAGAAAGCATTGACAAGAACATGCATGAGTCGCATGAATAAGAAACAACAACCAAACGTCTTGCTAGGGGCAGGTCAGTAACAGTGTCATTGATTTACATAGAAGGTGAAGAATGCTTTGAGAAAAGATAAAGCAATATGTTCAAGTAATTTGATTTTTGCTTCCTACACCAGAAATGTTGAACAATTTGGTGACTGGTGAATTTTACCTCTCTGTTCTTTGTTAAGGTTCAAACTGCCTACTTGAGGAAATCATATAATGTCAAAGCAAATAGTTTCATTATATTTGTGATACCACCATGCTGTTTCCCAATTCTTAAAGGAAAAAACTATTGCCAATTCTGATATACACAATCGCAATATGGATTTGAGAACAACTCTGACTAATCCGAAGAGAACTTGGAAAAACTTCGACCCAGAAATACCCAATAAAGTACCTGCTCATGCAGAATATGAAATGCTTGCTTTACAGGCAGGTCTACATCCAAAGCAATAACCTGCAAACAATCCAATAAATTAATAAAGCAAGCTAAACAGAAAGAAAATGTAAAAAGATTATCGATGCTGACCTTTCCAGATTCAGGAAGCAACTCATAGGCCGTGTGTGTTGACATAAACACAGTTATACGATGCCGGGAAATCTCTAAGTCTGCATCTGATATCATTGTGACGGACTCAGTAGATGTACCATCTGACAGTCGAACCTGTGACCAAGATCAAAGTGGCTGAGGCAACTGAACTTATTTTTTCCTGTGACCGATCATGAAAGGAACTACACAAAATAATATCTGAGGCTACAGTTACAAAAGATTTAATGACGGCTATGGTTGAAATAAATGTGATGCTAAACCATAATAATATCTTCAGATTCCGAATCTATAAGTTTCTCTTCATCTAAATAGTCAATCTTTAAATGTTTCCAATTAACTAAGCACTTCTTATAGAACATTTTCATATTCTTGTTTACCAAATGTAAGGAGTACTTTTCCAAATTTCTAAATTGTTGCGTTAATTTGCCAAAGGCCACTATGTAGTTAGAAGGCATATTAGCTAAACAAGCTACAAACAGGAACAGAAAATAGAGTCAAACCACTAATTGAAAAAAATCTATATGTTACATGTTAAACATGGAGAACCACAGAAAGGTATAGATTGGGAAAACCAATAATGAGTACAGTTTTCAGGAGAGATATGCATGACTATCCAGATACCTAGAGGATAAAAGCTTAACCTTTTTCCAAGGCATTCAAGACCTATGGTCTCTGGAAATGACCTAATAATAGATATTTTCAAATAAACTAAAGAGGAGTGCAGCATTGCCATACCACACGCTGAAAGGCCTCGTTATCTACATCCATGCTGGAACCAGGACCAGAGGGAGGCACTTGCGGACTGAGAATTGGGGGACGATAATCTGAATCCCTAGTTAAAAGGATGGTGTTCACTGTTCCAATGTTGCTACTGATAAAAGGCTGATGCTCATCATGTCTCCATTCACCATCAACCACAAATTTGTACTGCAAATATCGGGCCAATATTAAAAACTTGATAGTGAATTCCAAAGCTAGTCTGTAATGAAAAGCCACGAAATATCTTCAATTAAAGACCAAAAACAATTAACACCGTCCATCCTTCCGCAAGTACATGGATTGGGCATTCCGAATCAGGAATTTGAGTTTGAGGATGCTTGGGATAACTGATTCCCATTAACGTTCCATTTTAAAAATGTCCCTCTCCAACTTATACCTCAGAGTTAATCGCCACGAAATTGTAAAGTCTTTATATGCCAGCTTTATGAGTGAAAAGTAGAATAATATGATTAGTTATGTACGGAAAATATTGGGTAAATGAATACTGCCTTAGTCCACAATTGAATACCTATATTTTATTGTGGGATATCCAAACATAATGTCCAATTCCTTGGTACAGAAATTTTCTTTCTAAAGTATGCTCTTTTTAAATTAATAATTATGGCCCACTAGACCTCAGTCACTACCTTTGACGTTAAAATGTTCTTACAAAGCATTCAATTTTCTAACTCTCATTTAAAACTCCATATCAATTCAAATGATAGACATTCATGGTTAGATGGCGAAAGTATCACTCACTTGCTATTGGAAAGTGAAAATGATTTGAGAACGAGGATCAATCAAATAAAACAAGACGTGGAAAAAAAAATGAGGTACAAGAATAACTCATTGCATTGGGACCTGGCATGATTTGATCCTTCTCACATTTGCTTGGCAAACATAACCTTGCATCTCTACATGTGTCATAGGACTCATAACACAATTTCTTTCAATAACTAACAATTAACTGGCATTTATATTTACTTGAGAATCATTCTCTTTTAAAGACAAGTAGACAACCACCATCTTAACGTTTGTCATGCAAAACCCCCTACATTGTATTATAGTTTACCGGCATCTACTTTAAGATTTCCTGGACTAAGTGACATCATTATTACCAATTACACCAGAAAGTCCAAAAGTATGGAAACATCATAGGATAGCGGCACTCACAGCCCATTCATAGTTAGTCAACACAGCAACATTCAGCCAAAGAGGAATAATTAAAAGAAACAGAGGCATAATTAAGTCTAATTGCAGCAAAGTATGACTGCAAATAACCAAGATAGTTAGCTGAGCTAGCAATTCATGATGCAAAAATGCACCAAATGCCACCTTAAAAATACATCACAGAACACAGAAAATATGGATCTCACGGAAGTCCAAATTAACTGCATATCAATTGCCACGACTACAATTTTCGGGTCAGTTCGAGCAAATCAGCCTTTCAAATACGTAAAGACATACTCTTTTGATCACTGTAAATAATCACAAGAAATCATATAAATAAACACTAGAAAGCTTCAACCCACAATCTCAAAAACAACCAACCTGGTGATAACCCGGAGGCAAGCTACAGATTGTCTGAAATACAGTAGGGCAACCCTCAACCGGTGTCATTGGCCATTGCGTCCACCTTTTTCAATTTACCATCAATTGGAAAAATAGAGTTAAGAAGAAAATACTTAACACGCACACACTAAAACTCACAAACAAATTTTATACCAGAGGGAGAGAGAATGATAGCAGCAGCATGATAAAGTAAGCTTCAAAAGCTAATTAACTCTCACCCCGTAAACGAGCCACTGATATACACAACTCTCCCACCATAAGGCCACACAAAACGGGTGGGAATCAACACCATCCCACTTTCGCGCGAATAATCCATGCCAAGAGGATACATTCACTCCTAAACTATTCTAAATTACCCAAAAGAACACTTCTGCGAACGAAAACCCTAGCATTTGTGCATTGCAGCAATTGCAACAGGAACAATAAATTCAAGCAACAATTGCAAAAATCCAGAAACCCATTGAGCTGAACACCTCAATTTTTAATGGGCATATCAAATATTACTTCGTAAGACTATAATTTGAGGGAAAGACACGACCTCCTTTGAATCTGCCAGAACCGTATCGATAAAGCTAAAGATAAAACAACAAATATAAATTAGTAGAACCCTAAATCATGTGGAAATTTGATACTGCATGCAAAGCAGGTAGCATCAAAATAGGAACTTTTCATAATTCGATAGAATTTAGTTAATTTATGTATGAAAATCAATGGCGATATTTGTAAGAAGAAAAATTTTTGGAACTAGCCCTAAATATTTTATATTCCCGTTTCAAAGATTTTTCATTTTGTTGGGGGAAAATGAAAATGAAATATTTCTTGCGTGTATATTTTTCAGGGGAGAAATTATTAAGTGGGTCCCCCGCCCACCTTATTTTTTGTTAAAGATTCCCTTTGTGTTGCCATGTCAGCATTCTCTTGACTATAATTAATTTTTTTTGGACAAAATGCATAAAACACATTCAGTATATTTGGTTTTGTAAGTTTTGAATATATTTTTTATTGTTTTAAAACAGTTTTAATTACTTTTTGTCCAAAAAATATAATTAATTAAAAAATAATATTTATTTTAATCACTAACAACTAAATAAATTATATATATTTTTACACATACATATATATAAATATATATAAAAGATATATGATTTGACAATGAACAGTATTTTTTGTCTCTCCACTACCCAACATCAAACATATCATACTTATTTTATATTATTTTCAAAAATAAATCCAAACATACACACTATCTCTAACTTATTTTTATTTATCTTTGTTTTTCTCTCTCTATTTTCACAAAACATCCCAAAACAAGTTGAAAACAAAAACCAAACATTATGATTGTTTTTGTGTTTTGCACACCTCCACTAGGTGTGCAATTATAATTTAATTTTTTTTATTAGTTTTTTTTATTATTTTTTATTCTTCTCTTAACATAAATATATATTATATTTCACTAACAAACAAAATACTATATATACATACACATATATATTACTAAATATATATATTAAAAGACATGATTTGACAATGAACTGTAACTCATGTCTCCCAAATCCCAACATCAAACCTACACCACTTATTTTATATTATTTTTTATTATATCAAAATACAAATCCAAACATACGATCTATCTCAAAACACATACTTGTTTATCTCTATTTTTCTGTCTCTATCTCCAAAATACCAAAACAAAAACATCCAAAACATTAATCCAAACATAGTGCCTGTGTTTTAGAAAGTATGCAAAAAACACCCTCCTATTTTTAGAATAGACTAAAACCCTCCTCTTGTTTTGTTTTAGTCAGCAAAAAAACCCCGTTCTGTTAGCAACTAACGCGAAGTGGAATAGACGCACGTCTATTGCGTTAAGTAGTCATTTTCTGCGGTTTAGGTTCATGTTAAATGACACTTTGGACTAAAATACCCCTCTATGAAACTATATAACATACAAACGGCTTTTTGGCTTGTTTTGTGTTTTTTTTTTTTGTCATTTCTCACCTTAAAAAATAAATTAAATTTTGTCATATTAAATTTAAATTAAAATATATTTAAATTCAAATAATTTTGTTATTGTTAATTATTAAATCTAACTATTATTTTTAATTAATTAAAATATTAGCCAAAATATTTAATTATTATAATTATTTATAATATTCATAATTAACTAAAATATATTAGCCAAAATATTTAATTATTACAATTATTTAAAATATTCATAATTAACTAAAATATATTTTAATTAATATAATTAAAATTAATTTTTAAAAAAAGAAAAAACGGAGATTTTCGCTCTTTTTTGCCTGAAACTTAGAAATAAGTTTCCGACACCGTCCGGATGAATTTTATATGGCCAATGATACCATTCGAATCCTCTCTTCAAAACGAACATTTCCATACCTTCAATTTGAGTTTTCGTCAATCATAGAGAGTGGGCTCAAGTCAAGACCTCCAAACATGTTTGCCGTCGATTCGTCTCCGTCCGGTCGAATTTTGGTCTCAAACCACTACCATCAGACTCGTCTCTTCAAGACGTATCTAACCCATACCTTCAATTTGAGTTTTCGTCAATCATAGAGAGTGGGCTCAAGTCAAGACCTCCAAACATGTTTGCCGTCGATTCGTCTCCGTCCGGTCGAATTTTGGTCTCAAACCACTACCATCAGACTCGTCTCTTCAAGACGTATCTAACGAGACCTGTCTCACTCAATTTGGGTAGTAAGTTTTTTTTTAAAATATAAAATAATAATATATTTTTAAAATTTTAAATTATTTATATATAATATAAGTTAAATAATTTGTTGTATCTAAACCTTTTATTTTTTTAAAATCTAACGGTTGACATTAATTGATTAGATCTAACAATCAGTATTTGATCAAAGAAAATTCAAGCATCATTAATACAAGAAATAATATAATAAGTAAGGGTATAACGATCATTTTTTAAAAAATTAACACCGTTAGTTGGATTTGACGGAGAGAGGCGATTGAGCTGAGTTTTACAAAACACCGAGGGGCTTTTAACCTATTCTCATAACAAGAGAGTTTATTTTGCAGACTTTTTAAAGTACATAAGGATTTTATGCATTTTGTCCGAATACAAATTCTCTACACCAACTTCTTGTTGGACCTCAGAATGTACACTGCTGGTTTGAGTGAACTTGGAAAATAGTGACAACTTCTTTGCATTGATCTTTCCTTTTCCCTATCCATGAGTATCAATACAGACTTTAAAACTGAAAAAGCAAGGACTTCTGTTTCTTTCGGCATTGTTCCAATAGCCCTAAGATCAAAGTCGTTGTCCAGTACTGCTGTAGACTTCAAATTCTTGATGCACTTATTGACCATTTTATTAATCTTCTTTCTTGAGGCCACATAAGCATTCATTTTTTAGGTTGAGGTCTGTGATCTTCAGACAATTATCAAAATATATGCAAAAGTGCATACGAGTATGATTCAACGTTGTTTTTTGTGGGCTTTGCTCAAAATATAGATTCCTCCTATGGAAATTAATTGCTATTATACGCATTAAGATTGTGGAAAATGGTGATTTATGTTTACATAAATTTATCTATCATTAAAAAAAATAAAAATCGGTGGAATTTTTACAGGCTAAAAATAAAATGATAATATACGGACCACACTCTTGCACTATCATATGATGGATTAGTGATATTTTTACCAATCCATATCTAAATATTTTATATCTATAGTAATATAAGCACAGTAAAATTTAAAAATGAACAGCAGTAGAATAATATATAAAAATACTAACTTAAGCTTCAAAATTTAAATATATATATATATATATACATATATGAAGAATAAATATCATGAAATATTAAAGATAAATGATCAATCTCATTAAACTAGAAATACTTTTGAAAATTTTAAAATGGGTGGCTTCTATTAGTTAATTTTATAAAAAATTACATTTTTGGTCCGATATGTTAGGGTCTTTTAGTAATTTAGTCCTATTTGTTACTATTTTCTTATATTGCATTCCGTAAGTTAAAAGTTTTTCTATTTTAGGCCTCACATACATTTTTCAACCAATTATTAAAGGAGTCATCAACATTTTTCAACCAATTATTAGGGCATTTTCAATTTAGTTCCATTTATCGCGATATTTTCGCATTGCATCTCATAAATTGAAAACTATTTCAATGTCATCTTGGCATTTTTCGTACATTTTCTATTCATTTTTAGTTTATTATTGGATGAAAAATGCACATGAAAACTAACATTGAGAAACTTTTCGATTTATGAGATGCGATTTTCCCATAAGGTCATTAACAAATGAGACTATATTGAAAAAGTCTCTAACATATGGACCAAAATTATGATTTTTCCTTAATTTTTTATTTAATATGAAAAGTAGAAATTTATTTTGAGATTGTACTTTAATTCACGTACTTTTGATTTTCATCATAATTATACTAGAGGGCACTGGAAAATTTAAAATGAATAGCATATGAGTAACAGATAAATACTAATCCAAACATAAAAGAATAAAAATATAATATAGAATAAATATACTCAATTTTAATAAATTAAAAGTATTGTTGAAAAATTTAAATCAAGTGACTTCCGACTAACTGATTTTATTTGAATATTAATATAAGATAATTATTTTTAAATTATAACAATATAATGGATGCGTATCATTTTGAGAACTCTAATAAAATATAACTATTAATTTTTATCAATTTGTTTTGAAAATATAATTGTATAATACTATTATTTTAATGACAGAAACATAAATAATATCACAAATTTAATATATTTTATGACTAACTATAATAAAAAAGTTCTCTTTTCTTTTATTTGTTTTTGGTTGGAAGTGTTTTCTCGAAATGGTGAATAGAGTTCAAAAGTTTCAATTATAAATAGAGTAGTGGTAGAAGTACATAAAAAAAATTCCGAAGAAACAGTCCATTTGAGTTTCAATGATGTACCAACTTGTATATAATATTGAGTTGAGCTGATTTTTGATATACTCTCGAAGTTAATCAAGCAATAAATATAAAGCTAGAAATTGGTTTTGAATCAAAATTTTCATTTCTTTGGTTAAGAAACAAGCCAGACCCGTTGGAGCAGGCAACAATTTTTCACATAGTACAAAGAAGGCCAAAGTACCAAACACACTTGATTCTTATTTACAATAAAAATGGTCGCTGATTTCTTCGAGCTCACACTTCGAACTACTTGAACCCGATCGACATGAAAACTGGTGCAAAAGGTTCACACTCCAAATCAACGAGTGGACATGAAAACTTGTGCAAGATCATCTCCACCGGCATTAAGTTGTTAACTGAAAAGAACAAACAAGTGCAGAATCACCAATTAAAGAAAAAAACATGCAATAACAACTTACATAAATAACATCTTCTCTTTAAGAACTATGAGAATTTAAAGGTCGAAATAGAAATTCAAACACTCAACTGTTTCATATTGGCTACTTAAAAAAGAGTGCAACTTTGACATCATATAAAACCACATGATAACCTATATATCTCTAAATTCCTCTCTGCCATTTTTCTAGCCAAAAAAGCAACATTTATCCCTTATCAATTTCTTCTTTATCAATTTTTCCCATATTTAGAAATCATATAAAGTTGAAACCATTGCAATTTCCTCCGTATAATTCAAACCCAAAAGTGTCTGATTTCTATGAAACCTTCACGTTCTCAACATTCTAATTTGGAGGCGATAGAATCACGAATTTTGGGACCGCTTTAAATATGACGGGCGCAAGACAGTTTGGAGTTGAGGCCTAAATGAGAAATAACCCTCCATTATTTTTGTTGGTTTATTCTCGGTTTGTTCATTATGTTAGGTTTTGTTCTCATGTTGCTTTCTAAAAACTTTTTGTTTGTCATACACATTTAAGATTCTTGTACAAATTTTACAAAAACACCATATTCGTTCATGTCATCGACATCTTAACTTTGCAGGTGTATCTAAGAATTGGTGGAAATTCTATAGCATACAATCACAAATTAGTTCATTCGTGAACTTAAAAAATAAAATATCATATACTAAATTGCACAACCGTTCTAGATGCCAATCTCATTATTCGTTTTAAAATTACTGATAAAAATTTCTTAAAAGAATTTTCAACACATCTTGATAAGTTTCAATAGAGTAATCATTTATCAAAAGAAAAGTTAATACTTTTTTGGAAATCTAGACAAATATGGCGGTCAATGCTATTTGACCAGAAATAATAAACTGAATGCTTCTCAAAATGTTTCAAAAATTGTTTTAATAAACTGAATGCTTCTCAAAATGTTTCAAAAATTGTTTCAAAGTCTGTTAATTTTATGAAAATAAAATTCAACAAATTATTTCATGCTTTCACCCAAAAACAATTAAATGAATTCATCTATTGCTAATCAAAATATTTTGTTAATTAGTCTTCAATATTTGTAAGTGCACTTCAAGCTGATTCTGAAAATATGAGTTTATTGTAAAAACAAGAAAAATAAATTTTTAAGTAAAAGATAAAAACTGATTTTGAGAACATGAATTGAAAACAAAAGAACACTTGACAAGGAAAATAAATCTTTAAGTGGAAAAAAACCAATTTCCAATAATATTATTTAAAAATAAAAAATAGAAAGTTCTTCAAACACTATTTAAGATACAAAAACTATGTGTTCCTCAAAAACCATTTATCAACTCATGAAATTTCAATACTCACAAAAGATTTACCAAGTCCTCTTGAAAAGGAATTTTAAATTGGCATCTAAACAACCGTTTGGCATTTTAGCGTAGAATTAAATCCTCAAAGTTGAAAAATAAAATAATTCATGATTGTATGATATAGATTTTTCAACAAAATTTTCTATGATACACCTGCAAAAATAAGAGGCTAATAACATGAACCAATATGGATTTTGCAAATCCATACAAGAATGTCAAATGTATTAAAAACAAAAAATTTAAAGGCAAGCACATGAAAAGAAAACCCAACACAATAAATGTACCAAGAATAAATTCAAAAAGAGAGGAGGGTTTATTCTCCAATTTAGGTCTCAACCCTATCCTTGCATCCTTCACATTTGGAACAGCCACAAAAAATCCATAATTCTATTCTTTCCAAATGAGAATGGTGATTGCGTGGCTTTTCAAAGAAATCAAAGCAGTAAACAATTGGGTTCAAATTATACAAAGTGTAAAATCAATGGTTCAACCTTCTTGATTTCAAAATATGGAAGAAAATTTGACAAAAAAGAACTAATAGGGGCACCGGTTACTTTTGAGTTAGAAACTTGAAGAGAGGAATATGAAGATAAGTAGGCTACCATTAGGTTCTAAAATGTCGTCAAAAAGCACACTTTAGCAGCCAACATATGTTGAGCATTTAAATCCTACTTAACCTTTTTATTCACACACAATCCTTATCGAGACGAGGTTATCTACTTTGCACGAAATTGGCAAACCAAATTCAAACTCTAGTCCTCTCTCTTGTAAAAGACAAGTATGAATCACATATGCCAACTGACGTGCTTCACTTGTAGAATCAAATGAATGCATGTTACACGTATAACTGAAAAATGAAATATCAAGTATATGGTGTTCTATAGTTATATGCTACATGTGTCGAGGCTAAAGAAATCACATGGCGCCTCCACAATCAGTTATGGTCCAGTTTATTTTAATGGCACTAGCAATAGATATTTGATATATGATGACCAACTCAAATAAATATGGGTAAGGGTCCAATTAGTTGACCGCGTTGCAATGCATCAAACGTATAGTATAGTGCTTTCAATAAATCCTGCTAAATTACCAATAACAACACTTCTCTAATAGACTATAAATAATATGACATATATTCTTTGCAAAAGACAGAATTATAAAGGCACGAAAGAAAACATCACAGATACATCATTGTGGCATGCTCTATTTTAAAGGCATAAAATCAGATACTGCATAAACCAAGACACCTTGCTAGATGGTACTTAAGAGAAAATATCATGTTGGTTCATTAAATGGTTTAGGAAGTTTCTTCACAGTCCCAAGAGAATATTAATATACTTAAAATCAAGCTCAAATAAGAGTATGAGAGAGTGGATGGATGGCACTTACATTTCAGTGAATCACTTATGCACATTAACAGAGGAGATAGGTAAATTGATGGAAAACATAATGCTACTGCTCCTAAAGTAGATGCACAGTCACAGATCAAATTGAAGATATACATGGCTTCGCATTACTTTCAAGCAGCTGTCTTACCCTAAAATTGTGTAATTGACAACATCAATATCTTGCTCGTATAGCTCCATACCTTAACAAGTGGAGCCAAAACGTTTCAGCACCAAAGTCCTACGTGAACCAAGGATCATTGGCAGCAATTTCAAAAAAACTTGAAAATGTATCACTAACCTTTTACACAAATAGATAATCATTTCCAAAAAACCTTTTCTAAAAAGCTTGTAAATGTACATATGATTCTTTTACATTAATGCCGATAACCTTTTCCAAAAAAAGAAAATCAATTCCAGTACAGCTTTGCATGCATTTATATTATATAACTTCTAGCAAAGAACTTTTCGGAAACAAAACATGCATACATTTAATATTATTGCTAACACACCAAAATGACAATCCATACCAAAGCCTATAAGGCCCTCATGACAGATCTGGAGAAACAAAGTGACTATGTCATTAAACGCGTCAAAATTACAATTAACACAAGCATTACTCAAGAAACATGCAAAAGACCAACATATTCACCAAAGGAATGCCAATAATCTCATGGATTCCAGTCTAAGAGCCAGTAGGAATATCTCGTGAAAGCATTCAAAACCGATTAAATTACATTATAAGATGGGAAACACCCAAAAAGAAAACAATATAAAGACCAGATATATTTATCACCAAAGCAAAATGATAGAAGAATAACTAGAAATATACAATGAATTTGGAAGACACACGAGATGCAAGTGGAATAAGCAGAGTTACGTCTGTTTTAAGAATGAAGCCTCGAAGATGTGAATACCAATAACAGAAACATGACCAGTTTATTAGTTCAGAAAAAATATAATAATATCCGTCGAGAAGAAACACAAAGAATCAGTGATGTGAGAGCAGAAAAACCGAGTGTGAATTTTCTCCTCCTTTTCTATCTTCATGCCATAACTGATAATAGGTAAACAAGCAAAATTCATACCAAGTACTTCACAGCAACCAAAATCACAACACATCACCACAGAATATAATCAAATGAAAAAAACAACCATACCCAAAGGAAAGAGCCCTAAGAATCTCCAATGATGGGAGTCGTCTTGGCTATTCCCCTCACAAGTTTCGAACCAACATCAATGTCTCCATTGCCGTTCTTGCATTTAATCCCGCACCCTTATCCTCCGTAGTAGTAATCGACAGCATACAAGAGAACCCATCTAGTGGTTGAATTTCAAGAACCTTGAAATAATTAACCCAGAACCTCAAAAAGGATAGGGAAAAAAAAGGAATAAGACCGTGTAATTCAAAAATTCGATGATAATCAAGGAAAACTAATATCAAATCTTCCATCGGACAGAAAAATTCCTTTAACCAAGATACATTTAATTTCACAATTGCTTTAAAAAATCAAGAACCCTAAATCAAGAAACTTTATAAAAGAAAAAGAACGACGAAAGAAAACACTTGCTCAAGTTGATGATTTTCAAGAGATCCTTACCTAAACAAAGAAGAAACCAAGGCTGGAGGCGGAGGAATGCAGCAGACGATGATGAGAAAGTCAGAAATGAACGAATAAATTTTGTTTTTCCGTGTTATTTTTCTATTGCATTTTCATCGAATTTTCCAGATTTTGTAGTGTGTTATTATGTGTTTGTATTATACAACGGTAACAAAATGTGGACTTTTATAACCCTATTTTACTTTAAATTGGACCCGGCCGATTGATCTCTTTTAAACTAAGGTTCAATAACAAATAAATATTGGGCCTTAATGGATTAATTGAGTTTGCCATATTTGGGCCTCTGTTTATTATTTGGTATTTGTAATAATTATAATTATATTTTTTAGATTATAATTATAACTATACTTTCTATTAAGTGGTAAATATATATATAAATTCCTCAAAAGTATAAAATATTAACACTTTTTTAAAAAGATGTATCAATAATTTTATAAATAACAGAAGGTATTAATATATTTGAACTTAATTTCAACAGATGTATATAAGTCACCCACATATATAAAAATAAAAAAAAATATTTCGGTAATCAAACAAAAAAAATCCCCATATATGGAATTCATAATTGTGTTATTCTCCACTACTTTGAACTTATGAAATATTATTATCACTAATATTATTGGTTGATTCTATACGTATCATATCACATTTTTTATTTCTTCATTACTTTATGTAAATATAATCAGAATTATTATAATTTTTTTTTATTTAGAATAGACACTACTCAAATTTTATAATTTTTATAATGAGTATAGAATCTGTATAAAGTCCATAAATTTACAATTCTTATATATTTTTACATAATTGGTAAAAAATTTACATAATATTTGCTTGTGTTGTTATATATTTAATATTTTAAAAAAATAATTATCAATACAAATTTAAAATATTACATTATATACTGTAAAATATGCAAATTTATAATATCATTAATATAATATTTAAAATTTTATTAAGTAATATGATATACTTTTATTATGTGGAAATATAATTGAATAAAAATTTATAAATTATATTACATACTTTTTCTATAGTATTATATGCATTATGTATTGACACATATGTACATGTACTTTTTAACATAATTTATTTAATTTATAAAATATATTTTCTTATATTGAGCTTGTAAGTATTTTCTATGTTCTATACTTTATAAAAAATTATAAAGAGTATATTTAAAATAAAATGTGACTAAAATTTTAAATCACTAAAAATAGTTTGGAGGAGATATATTAAGAAAGCATATTTTAGAAATTAAAATAAAATGTATAGGAGTAAGTAGGAAGGGTATTTTGTTCCATCAATGCCAAATTATTTTATTAGGGGTGTCTTTGTTATATTTCATACTTTAAGGGTATAAATAAGATAATATGTATAGTTCAGAGGTCTAAAATGTATTTAACCCTTAATTTTATTCTTAATATTTTAAATTATATATATTTAGAATTAATGTATTCGAAACTATTCTTACAAAATTTATCATACAATAACTGAAAAAACATTATAATGATGAATTAATAATTGTGAAATTAAGATTTTTTTATGTTTTTTGGACAAATGGATGCTTATAACTTATGAAAACCTAACCCTAGAGGGCATAGGGAGTCATGTGATTAACAATATAATTATGATGGAGGTATAAAACTATTATTGGACAATATATTATTAATGCACGTGAAAAATAAAAGAATTTCTAAAAATAAAATTATTATCGTGGATAAATTATAAAAATTATGTATGTGATTACAAATTACAAGGCGTCAAGAACATGGTAATAATTTTTTAACACTATGATTAGGAGTATAAGAATACACTAATAATTATATAAATATTTAATTGTTATAGAAAAATAAAAAATAAAAGTTTTGCAACATAATTTAATTTGTGTATATTTGGGAAATTACTCAAGAAATAAAAAGAGTAAAAAAAAAAAGAGAATAAAATATTAATAGGGAATTATTAAAAAGGAAATAACAAAAATCCTCATGAGCAATTTATAATTAAGAGAGGAAAGAAAAAGAAAAGACCCCCCAACCCCTCTTTCTCCCCACCCCCCTTCATATGGTGCCTATATGCATCAAAAAACATATACATACACTTGAATAAAGAAATGAAAAAAAATGAAAGAGCATTACATTGAGAATCGCTTCGATCGTTACTGTCTGCTGCAAATTTGATTGTTTGGGATTGCATTTTTTGTTTATCGAATAAATTTTGTACGTACGTCTGTTGTGTATATGGTGGTGATCAAGTGGAGTTTGGATTAGGGTTTCTGGTATTGGGGGATTGCGGGGGAATTTGCGAGGAGTTCGGTGGTGGGGTATTGTGGGTTTTCGGAGTATTTTATTGGGTTGAAGTTGTGTTCTTCAATTGGGGAGTGATATGTTGGATTTCAGGATAGAGGTTGGATTAGGGTTTGGAGGAATTTGAGGATTTTTGGGGAGGGAGGGTTAGGGCTAGGTTCTGGATTTTCTTGGTATTGGGGGTTGGATAAGTGGGCCAGGGATGATTCAAGAGCCTGAGCTTGAAGAAGGAGAGACTTGCTATTTCAAGGATGATAGAAGCATTGATCCTGATATAGCTCTCCCTTACTTTGTAAGGGTTTCTTTTATGCTTCTCCCTAATTATTGCCACCGATAACAAAAATTTGTGAATTTTACGTCCTTTCTGAAGTGAACTCAGTAAGTATATCAAACATGTTTCAATAACGGAGAAGAGTGGTTGATATTAGCAACTGATTTAATGTGATCATCGAACCTGCAAGGATAGAAAATGCTTCTTACCCAGGATCAGTAAGCGAGGATATTTGGGTTATTATGAGCTGATAATTCAAGTGGTTTCTGTAGGACTGCATGTATGATGGGTTATTTTCATTAGTTTCAGAGAGTGGAAGACAAAAAATATCAACATTCGGTGATATTGTTGTTACTGTTAACTTCCAATGATAATTCACAAAGTATTCAAACTTCTTATTAGTTTCGGGTTTTACATTTTCTAAAGGATCTTGGGCCTTGATGCAATTAGGTGACTGAGTCTTGTAGTAGCATAAACTCACTCTCATTGCAGTGTTCTATACGTTTATATGTTGTATGGTTATCATGAACAACATAAAGAACATCCATGTCGCAGTTCTTCATCTTCTTCATCTCTTAATGATGCATTCCGTCTTAATCTGGATTTCTATCTCATACTCATTTGTATTTGATAAATTAATTACTTTTTGGACTTATTTTTCTGAAAGGGAGACAAGGTTCAAAGAATATTGGGGCATCTTCAGAAAGATTTTGAAGGAGGCATTTCTGCAGAAAATCTGGGTAAGTGGACAAAGAATCTCAGTTCTGTCTTATTTTGTTCTATTAGAAAGTGATATTGACATCTGTTTGGTGGTTTCTCAGGGGCAAAATTTGGTGGATATGGCTCATTTTTACCCATGTATCAGCGGTCTCCTTCAATTTGGTCGCAGCCAAAATCTCCGCAGAGAGTTCAAAATCCTAACTTGTCTAGATCTCCTGATCATGCCTGTCCAGAGGTATATGGGCGCAGTTCATCTATTTGTGGTTCATATGTATGTGTGGGAAGTTTTAATTTAATTAGCTCTATGGGTTGTGTTACCACATAGGGTCCTGCCCCTAATTCTGTCATGGTCCCTGATGCTCCTTCTGCTCAGAGAAATGGCTCTTCTTCCTCCCCTAGCTTGTGCGCATCACAAACTTTGAAAATATCCTCTGAGGATGCTTCAATTAGACAAAAAGCAACCTTATCTGCCAATAAAGTTGCTGAGGCTCTTCCTGGAAAAGTTGAACTTCCATCAAGTAAGTTGGGCAATCTACCCGACCAGAGAACACTGAAGGTTCGCATCAAAGTGGGACCTGACAGGGTGGCACAATATAATGCTGAAATATATAATCTGGGACTTACATCCCCATCTTCCTCAGAGGGGAACAGTCATGACGAAAGTGATGGGCTGCTTGAATCTCACGAGACTCCTATTGATTCTCCTGCCAACATTCTTCAGGTATATTCCTATTTTCCTGTGCAATTAATAAACACATTATCTTTGTCCTTATTTTAAGCTGTAAGAATTATTTGATGGCCGCTGAACGCAGATGCCCATATCTTGATCCTTGGACTGAATGGACGTTTTTAGATTTTTTATTTGCTCCCTGTTTTTGTACTTTTGGTGAGGGTGAGAGTGGGAGTGGAGAACTTGTTTGTCCCAGCTCTTATTGGAGTTGATCTAAAACTGGAAAGCATTTAAAGAGGCATGGAAACTTCTTAAGAATCTGCTTTCAAGCAAGCATGACTGCAATGCTTGCTTACTTTTTTCTTTCAGAAAACCAGGACTGAAGTTAGTTTTCTGAAGCTACTTTCTGATAATCACATATATTTTCCCGAATCAGTTTTTTCTAGGTTAATATGTTATTATTCTCAAAATATTTCATCCTTTGGTTGGTTCAGATAATGACTTCTTTCCCAGTATCTGGTGGCATGTTGCTTTCACCTCTTTGTGAAGATTTGCTGAAGTTAGCTAGAGAAACAGAAGATTCAGTAGAAAGTGAGTTTGAAGCTGCCCCCAAAAGTTCCACAATCTCTGTTAGGCTTTTGAATAATGATGTTTTTGGTCAGAAGAAAACAAAAGCTGTTGATAAGAGCAGAAAATTTGAGATTTCAGCAGATGAATTTATAGCAGATAAGCAGAAATCTTTGAGTAGTAATAATCTGGACTGCAGCGTGCAACCTGTTACTGATGGAGGCAGGGAATGTGAGGAGAATGCGCAGGTTAAAAAGAGGAGAGAAAGTAAGGACAGGGTGAAAGGATTATCAGTTTCGGGTGATTCGGGTAAGGATGCTTTTATGGAACACACTTCTGACCAAAGTTGTGTTAAGTATGATAGGCCAGAACCCAGATTCAGTTCTGTAGAGAAGGTTGGGGAACATCAAGCTAGAATTTCTCAGAAGGATGTTTCAGTTGATCACCAGCAGGACAACAGGAGTCGTGGCGAGAGAAGTCGTGCTTCCTTGAGAGCTTATTCAGGTAATTCTGAAGATGAAAGGGTTAAAGGAGCTATGGACAACTTGGGTTTAAAAGTTGGTCTGGATGCAACCTCTAGTAAACATAATGGCTTTGGAACCCCTCATGCTGTAAATAGGTTATCATTTGAAGGTGATAAAAAGTCAAAAGGAAGTCAAATTAGTGGGAAATTGGCGTCAAAATCAGATAGATTAAAGGATGGTGGTTCTGCTGGACCAAAAAACAAACCCAGTGGAAAGAAGGACGTGCATAGGCTTCATCTCAGCCAGAAAGATGCTGGTCATACAAGTTTTTCACATATGGAGAACCCAAAGCATTTATTGGAGAGGCCTTCTGCTGAGAAGCCAAAGAAATTTAATCTTGATGCTGCTAAGGCAAAATCTGTGTGTGCTGATAAATTGAAGGAGAGATCAAGTAATAGAAAGTATATGGAAAAGGTGATATCTGACACGACTTTAGCAGCGCCTCCAGCTGCAGCAATACATTCTAAGGACGGAATCTTCACTGGGTTAGAGCAGACAATGGCAGCTCCTGTAGTAATACAGGTCACTGGGTTAGACAATGGCAGCTCCTGTAGTAATACAGGAAGATTGGGTCGGGTGTGACCGCTGTCAGAAGTGGCGTCTTCTGCCTTATGGTACAAAGTCGGAGCACCTGCCTGATAAGTGGGTGTGCAGCATGCTAGACTGGCTGTAAGTTCCTTATGCTCCTTATCTAATTTTTTTTGGTCGCTCCTCATCAGATTTCTTTTTGTCATTAAATGTATCTAGTGCAAAGTTTATTTATTACTGAGTTTGCTTCTCCCATCTCAAAAATTGAATATCTGGTATTTAATTTTCTAGAAGCAGCTCGTGTAACTTCATTTAGATTTTAATACAACAAGTAATGCATCATCATATTAGAATTAGATTTAGATTTAAAATTATCTAATTAGAGAACTTAACAGTGGATTATTCCAGTTTATTAAATATAGATGCTGAATATTTATTTAGGAAGGAGGTGCATGCTCTACTGCAATGTGTATGTGTGCTCACTGGCGGCACACATTTCCCTCCCCATTCAGTCATGCATATGACCATTATCTCTGTCTCTCTCTTGTCTAAAACATTCCTTCTTGTATATGTGGTTAAAATAAATAGGCCTGGACTTGATGACAGTTGTATTAATCTTCAGTCCAGGAATGAATCATTGTGACATTAGTGAAGATGAGACTACAAAAGCTCTTCATGCTTCATATCTAGTTCCTGTCCTGGAGAATCATCAGAATTTTCAAGCTGACGGAACCATGGCTGGAGTAATTTCAGTTGGTGCACATCATTTAGATCGGAACTACCAGAACTGTGCTTCAGATCAAATAAAGAAGCAGAAACTGAAAAAGAAACAGAATGAAGTAAGCATGACTGATCCTGTTCCTTATAGCGGTAAAAAGAATTTGCAACGGCTGGCTGTGAAAAATGGGAGCTCAAAGGAGATCAAGCAATCACTTTCAGGGGTAAGTGAAACAAACAAATCGGGTATGCAGCACCCAAATAAATCAGCAGTTGTACCAAAATCAAGTAAACGAAAAAGTGAGCATGTGATTGGAGGTATGCCATTGATTTAGCTGTCGTTTTTATTTGTGGTTCTGTCTTAATTGTGTGTTTCTTCATTTACCAATATGTATAACATCTTGCAGATGATGCAAATCCAAGGAAAAAAGTCAGGAAAGAGTCTGCTCAGCATGAACATGGGAAGGCGAAAAAGATTAAGTATAAAGCTGCTCTTAATGTGGACAACTTTCAGAATTCTGGTGGGAACCTAGGTATGCTTGGCAACAGTTTGACATCTGGTTTGCTGAATAAGGGAGTTTTGAAGGATGGGAAGAAAAAGAGTGCAGGACAAGAGGTAATTTCTGGGGATGCAGGCAATTTCCAAATTTATGTGAAGAAGCAGAAGGATCAAGTGCAGGATTTAGCAGATGCTGGGCACTTGGGTGTCAAAACAGGTAATGGTGGAGAATTATCTACAAAGAAGATAAAATTAAAGGATTACGAAGATGGTCAGTATCAGTTAGAGACAAGGCAAAATAATGGGAACAATATCCAGGACAGAAAAGTTTCCACCAAAGACGACAGCAAGGTTGGTGATTCTCATAGAGAGAAGAGATCGCAAGTGTCTCAGATTGAAGAGAGGGATTCCAAAAGAAGCAAGCTTGATGACATACCAAAAAGAAAAAGCATAGAAGCTGGAGTTCATTCATCAGGAAGTAAAGAATGTCCAATTAATAGGGATATTGAGAAAGAACAGGTAACAAAGTCAAGAGGAAAACGGGGGCTAACCATTGAAGATATAGATAAACTGAGAAAGGATTTAGGGTGTGAACAGCTGTCAACGGCTGCCACTTCAAGCTCCTCTAAGGTTTCTGATTCCCGTAAAAACAGGGTTAGTTACATGGAGATGAAAGGCTCACCTGATGAATCAGTTTCCTCGTCTCCCATGAGGGTAACCTATATGAATCAGGTCTCACCAATGATGATGGCAACTGCAGGGAAGGTTGACTCTAGATTGAATGATGTTCCTACAACAGGCAGTGTGAAGAAAATTCGGGGCATGAATGGAAGTTCTGAGTTGGGCATAGCCAGGAAGGGGTCATCAGGTCTCACCAATGATAATGGCTCGGAAATCTTAGATTCAAAGAATAAATTGAAAGAAGAGACAGCTTTCGGTGACAACCATCGTGCACCTAAACATGAAGTATCAAGTAACACGGGACATCCTTTCTCTGATGAGTCTAGCATAAAATCTGTTAAAAATGGTGCAAGTGTTAGCAAGAGGGATATTGGGAAATCGGGTGATAGCAGAAGTGAGAACCCGTCTGCACAGGGGGAGCAAATTTCCACCCAGACCGAGCCATGGAGTGGAAAGTTGCGCATTGACCTGCGTCAGGGAGATAAACAAGGTGAATTATGTCCTAGCAAATATGCATCAGGATCATTGGCATCCTCCAAAAAAGGTTTCATGGATGCGAGAGCCCTTGATGCTTCTGTTGTTGGCGATACATCTAAAGCTCTAAAAGACACTGCTATTGCCCGCCTTCAGAATGGGACCCACCACTTCTTCAATAATGTGGCAGAGCGATCTCTGGCCCAGGACGCAACCCTTGGAAACAAGAATGTTTCTGGTATTACAACGTCTACTGTTTTGAAAGAAGCTGAGGATGTCTTGAAAGAAGCTGAAGAACTTAGAATTCATGCTGATTTAATCAAGGTCTTTCTTGGTTGCTTGCACATTTATGTTTCCCTTTTGAAGTGGTGATTACTTGATATTAATATATACATATATTGATTATGCTATATCCTTATGCTGGATTGCATACATTTTTGGATTGTGTTTAATATGGACCTAAATCTGATGCTTAACTTTCTTACTCATCTTACATATACTTTTGCAGAACTCTGGTTTTAGTTCGGAAAGTAATTATGAGTACTTTAAAGCTGCCCTAAAGTTTCTTCATGGCGCTTCACTTTTAGAGGCCTGCAATGGAGAAGGTAGCAAACATTTGGGGATGAGTCCGATGCAGATGTACGGTACAGCTGCCAAACTTTGCAAGTAAGTACTTACTTTTCACTTAACTGCTGCTGTCACCTCACATTCTGTGTCAAACTTTCCATGTTTGGATGTCTTATTAAGTATAATGCCGGTGGAATACAAGTGTGTACTTTTAAGAGCATGAACATCCCTGTTGCCCCCAAGGAAAATTAGAAAGTGATATGCAAATAGTGTCAAATCATTTAAATATGCTAGAGAATGGATGTTGGTTTGATGTTTACTAATACAGTTTTCAGGTGTTAAGTATAAAGGTCAATTTTCTCAAATTTTGTGGGAAGAGTGAGAGTTATTTATTTACAACCTCATTCTAGTTTGATGAAAAAGTTCTCTATCTGTATCTAAATTGTTTCATGAGGATAACGCACTTTGTGATTCTGTCAGCATGGAACTTGCCATTTTATTGGTTTTTTATATTTACAATGTAAGGGCATGTTGAAAGTATAGAACGTACAACAAGCCTGAAGATTTACCTTATTTGTGGAGCTTTTTTTATATGATCACTGCATATTTTCTGGATTCACATGAACTTCACATTATTTGCAGAACCTGTGGATATGAATATGAAAAAGGCCATGAAATGGGTGCTGCTGCCTTGGCCTATAAATGCGTGGAAGTCGCTTACCTGAGAGTAGTTTATTGCAAAAGTTCAACTACAAACCGAGTTTGGCTTGATTTGCAATCAAGTCTGCAGATGGTTCCACAAGGTATGCTAATTCTTTCTCTCAAGGCTAAATAATTCATCAAATGGGCACCACGTTCTGTATAGACCTAAATGCTGCACTTCCTGTCTGGTTTCATCATTTATCTTGTGGATATTACCACCACTTCAAGATAAGTAGGTGCTGTTTAACTCTGGAGAATTTGGTTGAGGGGTTCAGCATACTAGTTAAGCTGAATGCTTGCATAATCCTGTTGCAATAATACTGCTTTTAGAGTCACTTTTTAAGTACCTTTCATCCTCTTAACCTGTGTGCACTTTCAGGAAATGAATGTTATGTATAGGGCTGCACACTTGCATACTCACTTTCTGATCTTAAGGACCGTTGTTATTGGTGTTGCCTAATTGCTAAGTATGTTTGTTTGCTGCTTTTACCTGATAGACATTTTCTTTTTGGTAGTTTAAATTATTCCAGATGATACAGCTCCTGATTCCATTTCGCTCATTTGTGTAGGCGAGTCTCCATCATCTTCTGCATCTGATGTTGATAACTTAAACAATTTAGCAGCGGCAGACAAGGCCACTTTGTCTAAAGGCAGTGGTTCTCATGCTGGGAATCATGTTATAGTGCCTCGCAACCGCCCCAACTTTGTTCGGCTGCTTGACTTTGTAAGTTGATCGACCTGAGTCGTGCTGCTTGCTTCTGTTATGCTGTAGCGCCTTCACAGAGTTGATTGTTGTGGTTTCACATGGGAATGTAAAACTGGGTCTGGTTGTTTTCACTTCTCCATAACTTGAAATGAGGTTTCAAGCTTATATGATTGGTCACATTTTGCATTAATTGTTAGTCATGGCAGAGCTAGTGCAAACTTAAACTGTCTATTTCTCAAGCCAAAAAATACATGCATTTTGCTGGTATTAGTAAATATAGGTTCCCTTTTCATGTAGTTTGATATCTGTCACATGTTGCCAAATTATAGATTCCTATTTTCATATAGTTTGATATCTCAGTCTTTGTCTTGTATTATTAAGTAGAATATCTCTCTGTGAAAGGCCAATTGACCTGGTATGGCAAAGCTTTGGGTCCCCAATTTTGGTCTGGAGGTAGTAAGCGGTACTTATGTTGATTTTGTTCAACTGTAACTGGTATTTTGTGTCCAGCATCAACAGATGCAAAAACGTTCTAGTGCCATTTTAGCATTAGATCTTAAATTCTGGACTCCTTGATGGACCAGCATCTTAGATCATGGTTTGTTCTTGATAAATCTTGTTTTCTTCGGTATATTTGGAATATGCATTTATAACTGGGGTTCTTTTGCAGACCAAAGATGTAAACTCTGCAATGGAAGCTGCCAAAAAATCGCAGGATATGTTTGCAGCCGCTCGTGTGGAACTAGAAGAGTCTGAAAATAAAGAGGCCATTGTTTCTGTTAAGAGGGTTATTGACTTCAGTTTCCAAAATGTAGAGGAACTCGTACGTTTGGTATGGCTCGCATTTAATACCATCAACCATCAAGGTCCCAGTGGCGGTAGAGAGTAGTCAAGCTGTACATATTCGCATTCAACTAGTGTATTTATTCCCTTTCTGGGCCGGGCTGTGGAAAGAAGCATATTGGCACGCACTTGCGAATATGGTGAAGAAAGAAGAAGGTTAACGGCTAATCACATTTCAGTACACAGGTACAAAATGGGGTTAATTTGTCGTTAATCTTGTGAAGACATTTTTGAATCTTCGGCTTCTCTTTCAAGACACAAGGCATATGCTCAAAACTTCCATACAACATTGTCCCGGATAGCAAGATATGAATCATGTGCATGTTCGAGTGCAAGATTCCGAGCTCATGTAAGATTGCAGTTTTGATATTTTAGGTTATAGATTATCCGTAGTTAGAGAAGAGACTATTCAATAGGGATCTACGGCACATAGTTATCATCCGAGGGGGCTAATTTCATAATATAGTCATTACTAGTCCTTTCTTATGAGGCACTTTTTCTTATGTTTCCGTATATCATTTTTTTCTGTATAATAGGGATCGACATTTGAGAGGGAGTTGCCCCTGCAATTGTAAAGTAAACCGTCTCCTTTTGGTTTATCCTTCTTTAGAACCGAAAAACTCTTTTAAATAACGATCACCATTGTGTCCATATTATAATCTCTATTGTGGAGGTATAATCTTGATCTGATTGCTGTTACTCTCTGTTGTTTTCCAGTTGTTCGTATCGTTTTGCATGCAGATAGTCTTGCTACGGATTGAAAAATTGGTGGGGAACATGATATCTACAATTATTGTTGCTAGTGATGTTGAAATATGAACCTTTTCTGTACGTCCATGGTTGTAAGGAACCTAATTACCTTTATTCTTTGTCGTGCCACGCGTTGCCAAGGGGCTTTATACACACTTTTGGACCCCCCCCTAACCACACTTCTTTAGTTTGGTCCATTTCCAAGAAGTTATTGTTCCTGCAGCCTAACATTTTGCACTATCAAAGATGCAGAATTGACCCGCCTGGGCTATGCTCTTATTTGGAGTGGTCAACAATATTTTAGTTCATCGATCGTTGTCACTTGCTAATTTTGATTTTAGAACAGTAATTCATCTTGATCCGCGGGAACAAATTGTAGAACGACATAATTGATGGTATCTAATTCGGTAAAATAGTTTGCAAATTATAGTAACTAGGGTGCAGTCTATAGAGATAGGAATATCATTCATCCACCATATAAGATAGAAATTTGTCCCAATTCTTGCTATATTCCACAATTGTATCTGTACTAAACACGGTCGCGTGCACTATTTCCCTCTTCAATAATCATATTTGTGGCTCCATTCTTGTTTTTATTACTCCTTAAAACCCATTCAAAGCTAAAAACGCAACAAACACATAAATTATGAGCATTTCGTACTAATAAAAGATGTATTTTCCTTGGAACTATAACATTGTCTTCCGCGGAATTTGCTTGACGCTGCGACGGTTGTGAAGGCCAGAACCGTCGCTTTTTCACAAAGCTTTTAAGACGACGGTAATTTCTTGAAATTCAGGTACATCTATGTGCTATATATCCCACTCAAAAAGCTGAGGCCGAAGGGACTGGAAAAGGGACTTACAAAGACTGACCCCAAGAATCCCAAACGTGGCCCCAAAGCAACAACATATGCAGGGAAACAGTAGCTCAACCAATCACGCATCAAAATCACAAAAAATATATGCACAAACTGGTAAAATAACTAAAATGACTATTTATTACTCAGATAGATAGTGTGAAGAATAGTTCCAAGGGTGTAACTGTAATATTTTTAACTCATTCTAAATCAAAGTTTACATGTTCTGGTTTAATTATGAGCTTTCTTCACCGAATGATGTGTGAAGTTTGAAGAGGAAGATTATGGCAGCAATCACTTGATCTGGTCTGCAGAAATGGAGACATATAGTTGCAAATGGGAGAAATGGCCCCTCCTCAGTCCTACCACCACTTGATGATCTCAAGAGACAAGCATATCATCATCATCATGCATATATATTGTACAAATGATACTTGTACCCAATTCCCTTTAGATTCCCATTGTTACCACTCACCCTCTACGTATTCTCCATCCATTCTTCTTTTCCTCAAATTCACCAACTTATAAGTACCTAATTTGCTTTTGCTTTTGCTTTCACTTTAGTTGAAATATCCCCCGTTTGATCAGGTTTGGAGTTTTGAATGTGGGTTGAAAAGATGATTATTTCATATAGATAGAATTTTATTCCTTTAGAAGTAATGGTTGAAAGTCAATGATATTAATTAATCTGTATTTTAAGTGAGAGGGGAGGACATTTTTTCAATTATATAAAGTTCAAGAAAATGTTTCATACTCCTATAATTGTGGCAACTCCATCCTCACTAGCAATGGTCGAAAGATCTTTTGTCTTATTAGTAAATTTCCAAGAATCATGCGCAAAATCAAAAGAAAGTAAGTCATTTTATGTTGTTAACAATTATTAGAAATATTGACTTGTAATCTAATAATTACTCAAATGCTAAGATTTGATTGTGGCAATTATAGCTGTATACAGGTTGCATGCACACTAAAATTCATAAATTTCCAT
>NC_026154.1:1316787-1327682 GCF_000512975.1 Sesamum indicum
CTTCTTGCATAATACAGACACTGTCTCATTGAATAACCACAAAGCAAGCAGCAGCATTTCTCTGGACTTTGATACATACAGTTCATAATCTTCTCGACATCTTTGTACTTCATGGCTCCAGCTGCAATTTCTGATATCAAAGTTGGCCACATTGATGATGTACAAGAACTGAGGAAGAGCAAAACATCACAAATCCCTGAAAGATTTATCCGGGACAGGACAGAAAGGCCAACTCTTGACTATTCTTGCACAAACATTCCTGTTGTTGATTTGTCAAAACTTTTTCAAGGAAGCAAAG
Organism: Sesamum indicum; assembly: GCF_000512975.1. Classification (NCBI taxonomy): domain Eukaryota; kingdom Viridiplantae; phylum Streptophyta; class Magnoliopsida; order Lamiales; family Pedaliaceae; genus Sesamum; species Sesamum indicum. The sequence goes on from NC_026154.1 coordinate 1,317,086, forward strand.
ATGAATTCTGCAATGAAATACTGAACCTGATGACTTCTTGCAAAGAGTGGGGATTTTTCCAGGTGACGATGGCCTCTATTCATATCCCCTCACATGTTTGAATTTGTTTATGTTTGTGGATTATGTGTTTGTTTTTTGGCGATGTAAGTTTATGTCTTGCTTGATCATGGCAGGTGATAAACCATGGGATTGATTTGGAGTTGCTGGAAAGAATAGAAAAGGTGGCCATGGAGTTCTTCATGATGCCTTTGGAGGAGAAACAGAAGTATCCCATGATTCCAGGGACTGTACAAGGATATGGTCAGGCTTTTGTCTTCTCAGAAGACCAGAAGTTGGATTGGTGCAACATGTTTGCACTTGGATTGGAACCCCACTGCGTGAGGAACCCAAAACTCTGGCCAACTAAACCATCTGATTTCTGGTAAAAAGGAAAAAGTAGCCATTTCTGAGTGGTTTTAGTTTGTGTCTGTCTCCCTCATTTAATTTTGGATTAATTACAACAACCGGCTAACTACGTCATTCTCTTTTTACGATTATCAAACGCATTTCTTCGAAGGTTTCATCTTGACAAGAATCGTACAGTTATAATGCGTATAATCATTAGTTACATTAACTCGTAGAAAGATTGCTGTGCTTCAATTTTTCTTACTTAGTTTTTACCGTAAAACGTGCACTCCAAAGTTGCTTTAACCAAGCCTTTTTTGACACACTTTGTTTCCACAGTCAACATGTTGGGTCCTAGTGTGCTTATAAGTTGAAGAAATTATGCAAATAAAGTGCTGCAGATATATTTTTACTAGTGCTCTAAACTTTTTTGCCTCATGTATCATTATTACAGTGAAACTGTGGAGATATACTCAAGAGAAATAAGGAAACTGTGCAAGAATTTGCTCAAGTACATAGCCATAACCCTCAATTTAAATGAGGACATTTTTGAGGAGATGTTTGGTGTGGCTGTACAAGCAGTAAGGATGAACTATTATCCAGCATGCCCAAGACCGGACCTCGTTTTAGGCTTAAGCCCACATTCTGATGGGAGTGCCCTTACAGTTTTACAGCAGGGAAAGGGCAGTTCAATTGGACTTCAAATACTAAAAGACGGTAAATGGATACCGGTGCAGCCCGTTCCCAATGCTCTAGTTATCAATATTGGTGATACCATAGAGGTATCAGACTATGAAAAGATCTTGGTTTTCTTGATTTTTTTGTACAGTTTTCTTTAGTGGGCTTTCTCATTTTGTGCTTTTTCTGTTTGGATTCCAAACAGGTTCTAACAAATGGGAGATACAAGAGTGTGGAGCATAGAGCAGTGACTCACAAGGAAAAAGACAGACTGTCAATTGTTACTTTCTATGCTCCAAGTTATGAAATAGAACTTGGGCCAATATCAGAACTGGTGGATGACAAGAATCCCTGCAAGTATAGAAGGTACAATCATGGAGAGTACAGCAAACACTATGTGACAAACAAGCTTCAGGGCAAGAAAACACTGGAATTTGCAAAAATCAAGAACTGATTTCTCGTACATTAGACTGGCTGAAACTTAGTAGACCTTAAGCTGTAATAATGTGTTAAGTTACTTTATCAGGACCTGTTAACATGATGTAATACAATGCAACTTGTGCTCATGTATATTCATAGAAAATAGTTGTAATGTTTGGTAGTTTCTTGGAGTTTAATGATTAATGGGAACATGTGGGGCTGGTTATTCTGTTAAATATTTGTGTCAAGAATGTTCATTTGTGAGTGCTTTCTTTATGCAATGAAGGGTTCGTATTGTAAGATTCCAACAGGGGTTGTCACCTTTTCCTGTTGCCCCCATTAGATTCCAGCTTCGGAAAATAGCATGTAACGATGAGGGGAGATCAGGGAGGCACCAGCATTACATTGAGTACCCCATGTTTTGGAATGCAAAATGGAGAAGAAACAATTGGCGATCAAGGCTGGCATTGATTAAGATGGAGAGGTTTTGTGAGTGGAGGGGGAGAGAGAAAGAGAGCCCACAATCATGTTTGTCTGCTTCAACTTGTTTGTGCAGTTGGTTTAAAGAGAGCACCATTGCAAGCAATTTGATGGTCTAATGATGTCCAAAAATGAATGCAGAAAGCAAAGGTTTCTTGAAATCATTGGTTAGATGTCCAAAAAGAGTTGTAACAACAGTGGTTCAACATAAAAACCTCAGTTGGAGATCTAATGATTAACTAGGAATTCTACTGACGCAATAAGTTAGTGGGATTTCTCAAGAGGAATGAAATTCCACCATAAACCCACACACAGAAATATGATTTCTTGAATGCTCACTATTCCCCTCTTCTTGAAATAAAAAAACACAAGGCTTCATATTCATTATTGTTCCTTTTATGGCTGAATTAAACTAAGGTTACATTTGGACTAATGAATTTCATAATAAAAAAGATTTGTTCGAATAATTCTAAATTTAAAAAATTTGAAATTATTGAACTTTAATTTTAAATTATGTTTTGTTGAATGTTTATGAATTTTAAAATTCTATTGATCTGAAGTTGTCAACAAAAAAACAGGGGGATCTGATTAGGTATATGTAGGTATTGAGAGGTAAACTGTGCAGAAGTAGCATAATTGACAGGCACTAAGCAGAATCATACCCACATTATACCATTGACCCTGTTTATGGTTTAGAGACACTTAATGCAATTCTAATTGAACCTGTATAGCATAGACATAGCCATAGCCATAACCATAACCGTAGCATGCTGCTATCTAGATTTATGTTGTATTTGATCCTTTTCAACTCTTTTGCGCTCTCATAGGATGATCATATGTTTTTTGAGTTCAATGTTTTAATTATAAGTAGAGAGTCTTGACTTGGAACAAGGTGGATGTATTTTGAGAGCGTTTGGATAGGCAGAAATTAAAAGTGTAGTACCTTGCTATGTGTTTTGATAATGAAACTTCAAATAATCATACCTTTTTATTTGGGAGCGACAACCGACAAGACAATCTATCTACTTTGATTGTCTTCAAGAACAGAATCTAGCCCTTCAAATTTATCACGGAATTTGGGCGTTTTTTTAATTTGACTGACTTTGAATAGTTTTTATATTTTCTTGTGGTGTTGATTTCATGACGTTGTGTGTGGAATGATGATGCTTTTTTGCAGTTGGAGTTATGAAGATTTAGGAAGGTAATGAGATGAAATCATCTTCCAAATAGGGTGACCCCAAATGGTTGGAACCCTTTCTTTATTCAGTAGAGAGCAAAAGACAAAACGTGCAATTTTGAGGCCACCCCACTACAATTGTATTTGTAGGTTGACGTCTGCTATTTCCATTAACTTCACCCACTTTTCTCTCTCTTCCTTCCACGTCAAAGTTTACTCCACAATAAAAGAAAAACACCAAAAAGAGTCCCGTTAAAGGGTTAACTAAACGTTTTCATATTTTACCCTTCGTTTTGTGGGATTTTACCAATAACCTCACATTCTGTTAAAGGCAAAAAAGCATTGCATCTTTTGTCCCCCTCACCAACCGTTCGTTAACTGGGGAGGGCTTGTTTGTTTCAGTGATGGTCTGTCGTTAAAAGTTAACAACAGTTAGTGATGGGGCCAAATATGCAACGTCTTCATGCTTACATTTGTCATTTTTAACACAACACAGAATCATTTTTAAATCACATAAAGTGTAAGTCAAGTATAAGATATATTTATTCTACAGGACTAAGTTTGTAATTATTTAACACAAATTCATTAGGACTAAGTTTTTAAGTTTTTGACATATATATATATGTGTGTGTGTGTGTGGGTGTGTGCGCCAGGGGGGCGGTTTGAAGAGGAATGACCAAGAGAGAACTAGGCAGCAATTGATGGGCCAAACAGAATCTTCCACAAATTTGATGATAATCTGCCCCAAATGTCGCAATGTAAAACTATGAAGCCATTAAAACAGTTTCATGTAACATTACTTCAAACAGAAAGAACACGCATTTGAAACAACAGATGATGCATCTTATACTAAAAGTTGATAGGAAACTGGAAAGAAGACTTAAAACAGCAAACTGGAGGCTGCTTTTACTGAAATCTTTACATTTACTTCATCGAAAAGCCAATCTGAATAAGTGCGAGCATTAAGATAATAAATAACACATCAGTTGGCGCCGAGGAAACGGATGCAAGCTGGATTTGTCTCACTGCTCCGAAATGTCGAATTACACCTATTCCTCAACCTGAACCAATCTTTCAGGATGGTTCTTGCTCGATTTTAGGCCAAAATGTACAAGAATTTACAGTGGTTCGAGCTAAACAGCTCACATTCTCTCACATTTTCTTGCAGCAGCAATAGAGTTACACATTTGATCACCGGCTCACTAGAATCATGCCAAGTATTTGAACAAGTTGGGGTTATCCTTGTCTCTTTCCAGATAGTCGCGAGTGATCAAATCTTCAATCCGCTTTTTGATTGCTTTTACATCCGGCTGCAGGATAGAAAGTTACATATCGGAACTTACATGGACAAATACCAAATAGAAAATAAAGATACATTCTAATGGTACCTTGAACATGCGGCCCAATTGCTCAACGCACTCCATAACCAACTGCTGGTAGCCCAACACTTTCCTGCTCTTCATGATACGCACAATTGAAGCATCAATGGCGTACCGTCTGTCCTTATCAACATCCTCAATGACCTTCTTTTTCTCATCAACGGGGGGAAGAGGGATCTGCATTCCAAGTGAGCAGTTAAGAAACATAATGAAATCAGGTACAAGTGACTCCTTCCAACATTTGTGCTCATCTCTCTCTCTCTCTCACCCAAACTCACACACAAAAGAGAGGGAGAGAGGACATGCTAACCTTGATCCTTCTCATTTTGTCAGTGAACTTTGAATTAAATTCAAAAACATCAGTTGAAGAAATTGTTTTGGTGCTCGGCTCCTTGTTCAAAATCTTATACTTGGCACATGAAAGTGAGTGAAGCAGCCTAACAACATCATCATCTGATAGGTTCAACTGAGCCATTATTTCCTGATAACTCAATCTATCTGAGGCGTTGAAAAGGAGTAGGGCAGCAGCCTGGAAAAATGAGCTGCAATCACTATAATATCAATTTACAGGAATCAAGCTAAGATGAGATGATACCTTGTCCTGCCAAATTACCTGATATGTGGTCACAATAAGTTCTATTGTTTTTGGTTCAAACTTCCCATTGATGTTACAAGTCCCCAAAGAATATATCCATGTAAGTTTTCTGTGCTTTGTTTTTGTCTGGTAGAATTCTCTAAATACTTCAACGCACTTGACCTGGCACAAAGGTCAAAAGGAGAAGGGGAATAAGTCAGTGATATGATGGTTTCTCAGCAAACAACAATTCCCGTCTATAAGCATACCATCTCAGCTGGAAGGTTAAGATCAAAGGACTTGTAGCTTGGCCAGAAACCCGTTGTGAGGACAGTCACTGTCAAGTCGATCCCTGGATTTGCATTTGCATTATTGCTGAGATATTCCTCAAAGCTGGTTTGGTTTTCCCTAGCTAGCGTCAGATCTGTGACCTGCGACAATCAAAAAGTGTAAGAAAATAAAATATGTAATATATGACTCCTGATTAAGAACAGATCATAATATGAGAACTAACCATTCCCTCCATTTTTGAGGTAAACTGGCCACCGCACTGCTGCTTCAACTTTGTCAAAATACTTCTCTCATGCTCATCATTAGCACTTTTATCAAATAATAGGCGCCGTGCAAGCTTTTTCCTGTCAATAATAGCAGAAAAAAGAGTAAGACATAATGCCATCTTGAAAAACAGTAATACTCGGAATCAATCAGTAAGTTGGGAAACTCACCGATAGAATTCAGCAAATAAATCCTTGTCGCTGATATAAGCAAGCAGTTTTACCACCTGAAGATTATTTAGAACCTCAACCACTGCTTTCAACATGCTAATGATACCCAATAAATATAAACTCAAAAAGTGAAACGCTCATGAAATGCACCTTCTCTAGAGTTTCTTCAATAGCTTCATCACTCAATTTTTCACTCCCACCCTTCTTGAGAATGTTATCACAAAATGTGGCAAGAAGCTCAGCACTAGAACTTCCAGCAACACCCTTGTTGCAGAACACTTCAAAGGCCTCTTTGAGAGCCTATATACAGGAAGGATAACGAATAATGACGTCATTTATTGCACGAGTGAAAAGAGAGTAAAGATAAACATGAAGCAATTTCATAAATCTAACCTTGTGAAAAAGAGTGTGATTTACAAAACAGTCATTCACGTATGCCATGAATTTGTCATGGAGCTCAATTACTTTCCTCACAAATACCTGATAAAACATGAAGCACCTTCAAAGTCTGAAACCATACAGAAGACCAGAAAACTAAAAAAAAGGTTACCTGTTCCTGTAATCCAACAATATCTTTCTTTTCTGCCTGTATAAAGACACGTCTCAACATCAGAAGCATGCACAAATATTCAACTATAGGCAGAAAACATATTTATTAAGTCCATTGCATGGTCAAACTTCGCAGAAGTTTCCAATGCTGTCCTCCAAAACAATGTTTTAGATATGGAGTCATATCTCACTTGATGTTGTTAAGTCACTTCACCATATATTATTAGGAAAACCAAAAAGAAACAATGCATTCTGTTGTTTCAGTAAAATGTTCTGTTTTCTGGAGAAAAACTCAAGAAAGATTTTCATTATAACTTCCGAAATTAAACTACATGATAGAAACAATAAAGCATTCAAGTAAAAGCTATTCAAACTGTTCTATGGGCCTAGCTCATGATAATAAAATCTTTCTAAACCACACCATACAGGTATCAACAAATCCTACAACTTATAACTCATCTCAATTGGAGATGATCAAAACCGAACATGAAAATTTGTCATGATAATTTTAGAAGCACTAAGAGATAGAAATTTAAAGACCTTTTGTGTTCAAGAAATGATTGCAAGTACTTCAGAAGAAAATATGTTGATTTAACAATACTGGAAAGAAACAACTCAGAATTTCCTATATTACAAACAGATTAGCATCTAACATAATTAAACAAACGCGTATCTCTTCCAATGGTTGCTAAATAGAGGTTAAATACCAAGAGATCAACTAAACAGAACGAAAAAAAACCAACCTTCTTGTTGCTTGCAGCATCTTCTGCTTGTTTAACCAAAGCTGTACCTTCAGCAGTAACATGCTGTATTTGGGCACCATTACACATTAATATTCAACTATTAACATAATAACTTTACAAAAGTACAAGCAGGATAATTTTGAACTTCGCACTCATTTTCTACAAGGGAAATGCAAAACCAACACAAACCTGCTTAAAAATATTAGCGACAGGCTCTAAGCCTCGAGGTATTTTGGAAAAGAGCCTATACATCCTTGACAAATCCTCTACCTAATGGATAAAGAAAATGCTGGGATTTAGCATCAACAATATCACCCAAAATAAAACATCCAAGCTCAAGCATAAGGATAAAAAAGTTGACATACCTTGTCATCCCGAAGTAATGCATGACAACCTGAGTGCTCTTTCTCTAGCAATTGGGTGGCATACACAGACAACAGCTCATGTTGTACTTTCTACCAGAATCAAAATATATAAAACTCAACCACGATAGGAATATTTAATTGAATCAGAATAACTAAATGCTGAGCAATACAAATACATCCAAACACTTGAGATACCAGCACATTAGAAATGTGGATAACTAATCATCAATGAGTAAGCACAAACCTCCAGCAACTTTGTCTCACTACTTGAATGAAGATAATGTGCAACCCTGTCCTTTTCTCGTTTCAAACACTCCTCAGCCTGGATTTTCATTTACAGAAAGATAATTAGAAACCAGGTAGAAAAGTAGTTTGTACAGAGGTACCCTGTCGCCTTCCTTCCTTCATTATTATGTTTGTCTTTACGAGCATGTACATGTGTTCCTGGGGTTTGGAGTGATTATGAATTGAAAAAGAAAATTTACCTTCATCATATAGTCAGGGCATGAATCATCCAAGATCCAGTTAGAAGCCTTCCGAGAGTAGTAAGCTGCTGTGTCCTTGAGCATTGCCGCTTCAAAGTCATTCTCATAATAATCCATCTGCCCCATTCCAATCTCAACAAAAATATCTAGCACATTCTTCAATAGGGCACGATCTATTTGCTCTCCTTCCCGCTCTTGATCAATCTAGACATAAAAGAAAATACATCAATACATACAAAAATTAGGGTGTATAAAGGTAAACAACAATAAAAACACACCAGTGATATAACAGCATCCCTCACTTTCCCATTTAACTCCTGATATACCTGAAATCCAAATCCAGGTTCAAATAAATTAAAAAAAAAAACTGAAAAGACAAATAGAGAGATGGAAAGGAGGACAAACAAGAAACATGGATAGCACCGAAAATTGGACCAAATTTGAGTTAATCCAGTTTCTATAAAGCACAGTGCAAAATTTAGAGAAAAGGGCAAGTGAGTGAGTGTTTGAGAAAACCAGATATCAAGGAGGGATACAGTCACAAGTTACCAGGTCCCGGAAGCACGTGAGACCAACTTCTTTGAGTGCTGGCAGTGATCTTCTAGCTATGAAGTACCGATCAAGATAATGAAAGAATCTTGAAAGCCACCGCACCATGATTTTATGATTTAACCACCTTTTCACGAGCTCCCTGAGCATGAACTCATCATGCTTCTCTCTTAAAGCAGGCAATACCTAAATGAATAACAGAAAATCCAAAATCTAAGGCTAGAAAAAAAACAGAAATCAATTAGTAGAAACTAAACAGACGAACAAGCCATGCCCGAATAGGACGTACAACTTAACTATGGACCTAATTCATTTCAGGGTAGTGGGAGCAAATTTTCAATTCAGCACTTAAAAATTTTGTTTACAACAGAAGACGACAACTTCAGATACTGGGTTGGACATTTAGAAACAAAAACATTCCAAATAAAGCACACAAAACAATGATGATTTTTTCATGTGCGTCTTTGGCAAAAATATTGGTAATGCTATACCAATAAATAAAACAACCAGATCCAACCCTACCGTTGATTGGATGTACTCTTCAAAAGACTCCCGATACTTGTCATACAATTGCTGAGAATAATCATGTGGGGGCTTTTGAGTACACATGTTGTATATTGTCCTGCAAAATAAGAATCAAGGAAACTCACAAACACTTCATAGATAACAGCCTAAAATCACATGATGGTGATACAGAAAATTATATTAATACGTGTAGAGCATCATGTAGTCCTCCGAGCTGAACTGAGGCTCTGGCAGTCCTTCTAGAATATTTTTCAGTTTTGTAATCCCTTTTTGCATGAAGTCCCATCCTTGATCTAAATCAATTGTATTCCGCTGGTTCATAGTCATCTTCTATACCAGTCCAAAATCAACACAGATCCAGACCAGTTCAAAACCTGCTGTTCACACACAAATAGTAAACCAAGTTGATATCAAGGGCCGACATAAGGATAATTAACTTCAATGTGTGAGGAGAAAAACAAAATTTACCAAGATACTGGATGCAAAAGGTCACCAACTAATAATTACTTTCAACTCTATCAAACTGTGTAAATTCAACTTCAGATATGAAAGTATTGTGTTCGTGAGAACAAAAGTAATCACAACTCACCACGAACAGCAGCCACCAAACCCATCAAATAGATTTAATTTTCTTCACACGTCAAACAAATCGAATAAACAAAATAACAATCTTGGCATGACAAGAAAATGATGAAAAGGGTACATAGGTGGTGAAAAAATGAATAATGAAACTAACTCAACATTCAGTCGATTGATCTCCATAACTCAACAAGAAACACGTATTTTTCCAATGACTATACTACTATACCGAGCAAACATAACACTCCAAGAAAGGAGAAACTAAATATAAGGGAAAATGAAAAACAAAACTTAAAAAATGGTTGCGGCATTAAATTCCAACAGAAAGTTGACTCTGAATCCTTGAATGTTCCTATACTACATCTCCCAAAATCTGCACATAATCGAAACTCTGATAGACTCTAATCGATAGCTTCTATAACAGAAAAATGCCAGAGAAGAGAACATTTAAAACTCAATTATTCCAATTATTCACGAAGCCAAAAATCAACACGCCCATAATTTATCACCAATCAAGGACTGTACAAACTACAGCAAATTCACTTCTACAACCCCACCTCATCCCCAAACCAACCCCCTCCACCCCCCTCCCGGCCCGCCCCAGCATATAGATAAAAATGGAACGCCATCAATAGTCAATAAAAGAACATTAAGAACGTAAGAGTTGGAATAACAAAACCCTAACGGCAAGTAGAATCACAGCTAAATAAGTAAAAATGCTAACCAAAACCCCCTGATTTCAACTCCAAATCAAATCGAAGCTGAAACAACAACGATTAACTCAACATCGCGATCCATAATTAAATAAATTTCAATTAATTCAACATCGATCGCTGCGAAACTACATCTACATACATATTCCTACCTGTTAAACCACACGAAAAAAAAAACACCACGCAGTATACGTATAGAGAGAGGAAGTACCTGAGGAGGAAAGCGAATTGGGGTGAGATGTGAATCTCTCGGGTTTCTTTTCCTCTTTCCC